>NC_048411.1:26210050-26253511 GCF_013103735.1 Etheostoma cragini | reverse complement strand
CCCCCCCCCCCCCCCCCCTTCATGTAATGAAAGTCAACCCAACTTCATCAGTCACAGTAATGACCAGAGCGCAAGGAAGGGCTCAGGTTGAGAGTTGGCTCATCGTGTGCCCGTCTTTCCGGACACACAGCTAAAACAGCAAAGCTGGACATCTTACTTATTTACAACTGGCAACCATCTACTTTTAGCTCATAACACTACACACACGCACACACACACCCGCACACAACCGTCTCCTCAGAGGCCGCAGAGAAAATGCATGGTAAAACTACACGGAATTGATCTTTTTTTCTTCTTCTTTTTTTGCACCGCAAAGAGCACATGCCATTTTAAATCTAATTCAATCTATTTAAAACTGCTAATAAAGACAGAGCCAAGCAGTTGTAGAATACATATTTAGATGATTTACTTACAACTAGTGATGGCAGCAACACAAGTCCTGCTTCAAAGATTTTACTTTAGTGAAAGTACAGATGAATCAGCAAAACTCACTTCACTGGATAGAAAATAATGATAATAATAATAATAATAAATTGAGTTTGTACAGTGCTTTTGAAGGACCCAAAGTGGCTTTCCAGGGAAAGGTGGAAAACAATGCAAGGCTAAACAGAACACAACAAACAAAATAAATATTTTTTTATAAATAGAAATTAATATGACTGTAATACGTCTGATTTCAGAAGGCTTCAAATTGTAAGATGAAGTGCTGCAGCGTACACAGTATACACACTTATCTTAGAACTTAAGGCAGATGGACGTAACCCTCAGGTAAAGAAGAGCGATTAAACCCAGAGTTTACAGTACATCCCAACATTGGCTCTCTGTTAGGACTTTCAAACTTTACATTCAACAGGCCTTGCCTTGTGCTTCAGTCGGCGTGCTCAGGAATCACTTCTTCCTTGCAGAAACGTTAGCGTGTCAAGTGAGGCAGCGGAGGCAGCGTGAAATACCAGCATCTGGCCAGGAGAAATCTTCTTGTGTGCTGAGGCAAAAAGCAGATGGGAAAAATGTGAACAAACACTTTACAGGCATTTAACTTTATGTGTTTGAAAATATGTGTTAGTTTCTTAGAACTTCTTCTCATTTTGAAAAAAGTGAATGCCCTACTGTCTATTCAGGAGCTTTTGGGTTTTAAGCACTGAATCCAAACTGCTCCAGACTCTGAACACAAAGCAGGAATATGTTGACAAAGTTAGATTTTAAAGTATAGAACTAATTATGAAAGAGTGTTTCTTTTTTTTCAAATTCAGGAATGAATCAAGATAAAAGAAAATGTGTGTGTGTGTGTGTGTGTGTGTGTGTGTTGCTGGCACATTCTTGGGAGTTCAAGTGTGTGATCAGGCCCAGGGAAAGGTCCAAATGAAGACGTATGGGGGCCCAGGGGTGGGCCAGATGCAGAGGTGAATAATGGATTAGTGAAGATCGGTCTGGCTGTTTCCTGTGAGGAAAAACAGACCACATTTATCTTCTGTCCTCTGTCCCACGGCCACCCAGGGACCACTTACAGGAGAAAGATCTAAGTCTGATGTGGAAATATCTTCAGAAGAGATTTTCTTAGAGGAAAAATAGATGAACCATCATGAGTCCGCCATAACAAAACAAAACAAAGATTCTTTGTGTGTGACCTGTAGATATGAAAAGTTTCTGGAGTTTCGTGAGAAGCTAAACAAATTAAATCTAACCAGAAGTTCTAGAAACTAGAAACTAATCTAGTTGGCTCAGAGACACTGCAGTCTTGTGTAACGATTTTCTCATTTGTTTTCAGCAACAGCCAATTTGGATTTTATTGTATTTGTGACGTAATCTCGGGAAGTGCAAAAAAAAAAAATGCATGGATGTCAGCTCTTTTCTTAATAACTCCTTTTTATGGGATGTCTGCATCTACAGTACATTCCAGGTCCTGAAAGCCTGTTTGCTACCAAGCAAGTAAGATCCGTATTCTGCACAACTCAGAAATATAAGAACATTTAGATTCTGCAAGAAGTTTATCTATAGGACTTAATTTATGATGATTTCTGAGATTTTAGAACGCCAAAGGTGATATTCCATGCAGACTTTGTCATATTTACGTTTTGACCAGCAAAGAATGGTATTTCAAGAATTTCAAATATTCTTCAGTACAAATATCACAAAGTCAGATTCCAGCAGAAGCACAAAACACACAGCACTATCAGGCACACGCTTCAGCTCCATTCCTTTCTGCTGGATGAGCTCCATGTTTGGGATTGCAATCAGCTGCTCTTAGTTGTTTTCACCGGGAGCTGAGGACCTCCAAGAAAGCATTTCATCATCTGAAATCCAACCAGCGCACTTCACCGCCTCAGGAAGTTGACCTAAGCTCTGCAGGAACTAGAACCTGCTCGCGCACCTTAACTCACTGCCATCTGAGTGCATAGCAGTGTTGTGGTCAAGACCACCTAAACCGAGACCAAGTCATCATCAAGACCAGACTGTATCGAGACCGTGATTATACCAAGACAGTGAGGGGTTTTAGACCAAGTCAAGACCAAGACCAAGACAGGAGGAGTCCAAGTCAAGACCAAGACCAGGTTTGTGATGGACAGCCGGAGCTTCTTCTCCTCTCTCTCCCGCATTCACTTTCTTGGGAGTGTGTGTAAAGGGTACACCGAGAGGGAGGTTTACAGTATCACATTTCAAATTAGATATAAGTCAAGTTATTGGTTGTATTTGCAAGTTGTAACACATCTGCCTATATCAGACAATGAACAGGCACTTTAACAAAATCCCTGCAGTCCACCTGCTCTTCACCAGTCTTGAAATAAAATCCTGAGTCCTCTTTATAAGAAACAAGACTGTGTAAAAATGTGGTTGACTGCAAGACAAGACTGAGACCTTGCAAAAGATCAAACTTGAGTGCTACAACACTGGTGCATAGAACATGGTTTTTACACATGTAGACTGCTTTCTACTTTGGTGTGTACTGACGTTTGTGGGGCTGGTTTCTATAAAACTGATTCTTGCTGACATCTATCATTATAATGGTTCTGAAAACAGAGATGCAGACTCAAAAGCAGGACTCAGAGCAGTCGAGAGCAATCAATCATTTACTTATCAAAGCTCAAAGCAGATTTCAGGCAGCAGGTAATCAGTCAGCATGGATGAACTAAGCAGGAAAAGGGCAATCAGGTGAAACCAGGAACGTGGCAAATGGACTGGGGGAAAGGGGGCTGGTGAACATGCAGGGCAGAGGATTTATATGTAACTGTGGTATATTTGATTGATATTGCGACTGCGACATGATTCGCGGTAATGATGGGAATGATCATTTTTGTATCGTTATTCTCATTGTCATTGAAAAACATTCAAAATAAAAGAAATTGAACTGAATATTTTTTATAATATTTTTGCAAGGAGCTTTACCAAACTCAGATTGCCCCCCAGCGATTTTGATATTGCACTAGTCCACATTGGAACTTTAATGAAAACGTGGTTAATCATGCAGCCCCAACAGACCACATGTTGTGCTGATGGGTGAAGGGATCAGGTGGCTCGGATCGGGCAACTGCAGAGCAGTAGGTGTCTGATATGACATGAGATGTTACTGACCGAAAAAACAGGTAAAGAGCAAAAATGTGCAAAATAAGTAGCCGTTGTGACAATCATATAATTTTCTGATAAATAGTCTGTGTTTCATTTAAAGTGACATCCGTATTTTGTTTTTGTGAAACCATGTCTGACCTGATAAAAGACACAATTCCCGGTCACTGAGGTCCAGGTACATTTCCTCAGGGCCCTCCACACAGCATGTTCATTAACAGTGGGTGCAACACACACACACACACACACACACACACACACACACCCCTCCATTCCTCTCCATGCTGACAGGTGGTGTGTCTGTAACAAGTCAACAGGTGTTGCGTTTTGTCTGCCATGAGACAGCAAGCTGAAAAAAAGAAAGACAAGCAGCAACATCCTTGTCCTGCTAAATACTGAGAGAGCTCCACGTTGATCACCTCAGTCTGAAGTTTAGTTACAATGCCCGGCTGTTTTGCCCCGGCTTTGCACTTCTCAATGCTTTTCTCATGTCTCTCTGTGATGATCCGTTCTCCCAAACACTGTCTTCTCATTTCTCAGAACTGTCTGTCAGGACGGGCCTTGTCCAGTTAATGGGGATCAGTTTTAACTCAAAGAGTTTGTCAGCAGAGTGGGAACAACGCAACCAATGGCAAAATCTGTTCACAGCAGCAGACAACCCATCGGTGAGGCTCCAGAGGGGCTGCTGATGGTGGGAATCACTGACTGGGACGTCCCACGATGTGTTTGTGGATTCAGTGACACTTTTGACGTTACGCTACTTTAAGTCAATACAATCAGATGGCAGTGATTTGTTTGCATGTGTAGATGAAAACGACCTCTTTACACTGCAAGGCATGTCTTCCTTCTTGTACAAAGCATTAGTATAAACATTGTAAATCATATATGAACAGGGTTGATGAACGTGAAGGGAACTTGGCTGACCTCTTTAGCCTTAGCAGGAAACTCAGCCAAGCCACCGCAGAAAAGCCATCTTAAAATATTGGGTGGCCTAAGAATATGTACACACAAACTGAGTGTGCTGAAGTAATTTGACTCCCATGAAAGGGCTCGAAGAGCAAAATAATATACAACAATCTGAGGCACAGCTCATTAATTCTGACCCATACATGCTGGACAAGAAAATGCTGACTCTAATTCATTTTTCCACATCCCTGCCAGTATGAAAATGGAAAACCTGCTCACTGTCAAGGATGAGCTTTTGGGGCCTTTTGTGTGCAGTTGATTCAAGAAGTTATATTTTTCCAAGAAGGAACAGTGTTGAGCTTTTCAATGCAACAGTATGTGTAGAGTAAAGCTCTTGACACCCAATATTTTGTTACAATATGGCATTTTATATAATTTGACCATTTTAATGTCAAACCACTTTTAAGTAAATTATTTCAAACAAAATGTTGTTGTTAGAGTGGAGAAACATGATGTAGACCATCTTTTTGGTAACCTGGTCCACTACACACCTGGGATTTGAGTATCCCAGGACTTACATTGATACATGAAGCACGTGATGACTACATGGGACACCTGCCACGTACTTGGGCAGGGGTGGCCTGAAAAAAGCGAGGTTTAATCCCCAGATAAAATCTGGGAGGTGAAAGTGAAAGAGAGGGGCTTGTCCCTCCTTCAGTACCACTGCCCTTGAGCAAGGGCTTTAACCTCCAACCGGCTCAGGTATGAATATGGAACTGTGTGACTATGATAGGTTGTCATTGAAAATGAGAACTTTTTCTCAATCGACTTACGAGGATAAATAAAGGATTAAAAAAAATACATGGACCACATATGTAAATTAGGTTATAGTTGACACTGGTTTCAACTAAGAATCTTTATACCGTCGCTGTCAAATAAACAAATAAATATATAACAAATGATTTATAATTCCAATACATCCAATTGACTTTCCTGTTCATGACCGGTTTCAGACCACATCAACTGTATAACTAGACTCTTTCCTACCCTTCTGATTAAGTTATCTAATCCTTGTTATACCATAACTTAACAAACATCACATACTCGTCTCACATTTGTAACTTAAAGGTCCAACGTTTAGGAATTTCCCCCCTCTAGCGTTGAGATCGTGTGTCGCAATCGACACCTACACCTTGAATAAACATGGCGTGCTGACCAAGCATACGTATGTGACAAGCTGGTAGTGAGACTATGTGTTGACTACAGAGAATGGTCCAATATGAACTTCCTGTCGGGTGCTAGGGTTGAAACGACCCACTATACCATACTATACAATACCAGGGGTGTCAAAGTCAGTTTAACTAAAGGCCACACTGAAAATAACAACATAACATCAAAGGCTAGACATGGTCCTTTGAGAGAAAAAGTCAAACAAATTTTAACTGTATCATTGCATGTGTGATGCGTCATACAGTCTTCTCATTTACAGCTTGGTCAACATAAAGCCCCATAAAAAGTAACTTAACCACCCAAGAAAATAGCGACAAAAAGTTGAAAAAAAGAGTTGGAAAATGTGAAAAAAACTTTAGCATTGCGACAAAACATTGAAAAAAACTCTCGAGGAGAGCAGTTGTAGCCAGCTTTAGTTAACAGGATTCGTAATGGATTCCGATGGTTGTGACTGCTCTTCAGAACGACTCTGAAGCGTTTTCTTGATCTGACGTCACTATCGGCAGAACATTGTTTGTCTGTTTCAGGATGCCACATGCTGTCGTTGAGGCTTTGTTTGTTTGCTTATGCACAAATATGTCTTGGAAAGTTTAAGGAATATTCGTCATCATGGTTACATTGATTATGTCAACCAAGTGGTCATAGTCAGGGATCGATGGTCATGTTAAAAAAAACAACGTTGACTGTTGTTAGGAAATGAGAAGCAAAGAGCGGTCTCCTGTGTTAAAGTCATTCTGCAAATTTTTGTGTATTGTAGTAATAATGTTACACTCCTTCTTCTTTGCCCAAAAACTAACAACACTCCATCTTCCCCACACCATGAACCTTCCTCATGAACGTTATCCATAGACACCCGTACTCTTTCACTTTAAGCATATTCTCCCCTTTTAAATGAACACTTCTACCTCAGTGAAACTTCTCTGAACATTGTTGATGTTGCATCTCTACATTTTTTCCTGTTTTGATTGTTTTTCAATAAAGAGAAACAAAGAGACATATTCTCCAAAGCTGAAATGAGACCTTCACTTAGAGATTGTCCGAGTATTACATACAGCACAAAGTACTCCGTATTTAAGCATCAGTGGACATCAGAGGAGTATTGTCATGATGTTGAAGCTTGAGAGCTTGGCTGGTCAGATGCTCCAAAACGATACCCTCTCCCCTTAGATTGATCGCTGTCTTTGGGCTCAGACGGTTCCTCGCCGCAGCAGAACCTGCTGTCTGCCGTTTGCTTAGACTAAAAAGCTGCTAAAAGCTGGGATCAATGGGGCGGGGGAATCAATCAGGATCATCCGTGTTTATACGACTCAGGAGGATTACCTCACTGTTGCTGGAATGGCCTCACAGGAATGACTGGCCATTAGAACAGTGGGACTAAACACTGGCCTGCTGTTTACATAAAAGGTAATGTGGGCCCGGCCCGGCTCTGTGTGCCAGAGACAATTAGGCCCAGATACAGGCCGTAATCCACCACAGCATGCGAGGTAATCAAATTCAAACATAGCTGGGCCCCCAAAAACAATGAAGGACGAGATTACAATGAAGCATGTGAAGACAGAAAATGAATAAGCTTAACACCGAACATGTGCCACAGCTACAGTCACCAAGACGCAAAGTAAACAGCATCAGATAGGTGTTTTTATTCAGCGTCTTTGGTTGGTCAAGAAGTACAACAGGTATGGCATGGGTAGGTCTTAATATTTTTATTTTGTTGGATTTTTATTTTCAAATCTTTGATTCTTCAAACTCTGATTAAGCACCTGTATTTCTGGAGGCAAATGTCAGCTCACAGTAAAAAAGAAAAAGAAAAAAGAAGCCAAGTTGTTATCAAAATGAAAGATTAAAGTAACCAGAATGTAGATTTAAGGACAAATTCATATTTTTCAAGAATTTCTGTAAACAATGCTAGCAGTCCTCCTGTCTATAATAGCCAAGAAAAGATCCATGATGTGTGAGTCTACTTTAAGTGATGGGGAACAAAAGTCCTGATTAGCTTATTAGCTAATTTGAGGTTTTAGCAGAATGAGTTTGACAAATCAAGTGTGTGGGGTGAAAATAAGCTGTCTTAAAGAGAGTGACAAGTGATGAATCATTTAAATTGTGAAAGAGAACACACTTTCAGCCAGTCTCTGCTTAAAGGAAGTCATGGAGTTGCAGTCAGTTGTACACATGAAAAGTGACAGAGAGAAGTTCAAATTCGGTCGGCTTTCTTAGTTCATAGCTTCTCTGTTTTGGAAGGTTACAAAATAAATGTTTTAGATGGTTTCTTTTTGTTGGCAGACATTTGGACTTTGTCAATATAACCTCGGTAGTTAACAGTAAGTTGTGTCTTGAGTTGGCTGTGTTCAACTCCAGTGTCCTAGTGATGGTGAGCCATCATGAACAACACCAGGAACACAGAAGCAACTAAATGGAATTACGCTATAATTCATTTTATTTATTTACACCTGTGCACTTCCTTCTGTGCCATTTAAGAATGTTTTAGTTTCAGATGGAATGCTGGCTGAACTTTCTGACCTGCAGGGCTCATTTACATTCCTGTAAAATTCTAAATGGACAAAAAAGATCCTGATGATTACATGTAAGGCGCTGCATGACCATTAAAGCCTGACCGATATATCGGCCGATACTTGGCATTTCCCAATCTAACGGTATCGGCATTAAGATTATTATTATTTTTAAATATTCATTTATCAGAATCAATGATTCTGATAAATGAATATTTAAAAAAATAAAAACAGACGGTGAACCATGTTGAGTGTTGTCGTTGCATAGTTTGTCCACCAGAGGGCGCTCTGCAACGTCCCTGTTGGCCACACTGATTTATTAAAAGTGTTTCTGTTTGAAGGACTTTAAGTTACATATCTTAACCCTCGTGTTGTCCTTGGGTCAAGTTGACCCGTTTTTAGTTAATTTTTTTTGGCAGAAAAAAAGGGTCCGTTGAAATG
This sequence comes from Etheostoma cragini, assembly GCF_013103735.1. Lineage (NCBI taxonomy): Eukaryota > Metazoa > Chordata > Actinopteri > Perciformes > Percidae > Etheostoma > Etheostoma cragini. The sequence continues at coordinate 26,244,869 of NC_048411.1, read as the reverse complement.
AGCGCTGAAAATGTCGACATTAAAAATATCCCAAAAACTTTGAAAAAAAAAGATTAAAAAACGCCATTAATTAACACATTGAAAAAGTGACAAAAATGTGTGGAAAAAAGCGATAATGTTTTAAAAAAGTGACCAGAACCTTTGTTTTTATCATAGTTGACGGGAAGACAACACAATGGTTAAGTTTGTATTTTCATACATTTTATTTATCAGAACTTTAATATATTTTAATGTTTCCCTGTTCTGTTTATACAATAAAACAAATTATTATCATATTATTTTAGTGATAACTCATAAATAACAACAAATAACTAATGTTTGGAAAATGTGTTTACGTTTCGTAATGGAGTTTTGTTAAAAATACAGTATATATCGGCCGATATATATCGGAATATCGGATTTTTAAATAACCAAATATACATATTGCTATATACTAATCTACTTCTTGACTACTTTGATTCTCAAATCTCAGCCTCCATTATTCAGCCCCCGCTCCAAGTGCAAAACAAAAGGTCATTGCGCCTTTGCTGTTTTAGCCCCAAACCCTCATCTTCTCCAATCCATCAGATTTGCTGTATCTTTGGACTGTTTTAAGCAGCTTCTAAAAAAAGACACACCTTTTCCTTTACATAGATCTCCATCCATGTCTTCTTTTTTGTTTCGTTGTAGTTTGGTCTGTATCTCACTGTGGTGTGTTTAATGTTGTCATTTATTTTTAACTTACTGTACTTACAATGTTTTTATACTTACAGGTTTTGCGTTGATATAGACTAAATTGACAGAATCAAGAATGGATGATTTGTGCTTCTTTCCCAAATAAATGAATGACCAACTTACTCAAAGGCTGACAGAACAAAACCTGCTAGATGAAGGAATCTTAACAAATAATTTATTTCCACTCAAATAGAATCAGGAAAGTCACCTATAGTGATAAATAGGTATTATATTTTCTAAACAACATATCTCCGTTGTTCTTCTTTCTCATTCCATTCAGCTGCTGTGGTGAACTTCTACAGTAACACATTTTTATTCTTTAGACACTTTCCGCATTTGTGTGATTTGAGTGTTTCTTTTAGATCATTAGAGCTGATTCTGACTTTACATACTGTTCTATAAATAGTGTGTTGGTGTTTATTAATCTGTTGAATGACAACCAGTAGAGACAACTGCACTAATCAGTTAAAATCACATCCTATTATAACTGGTTACTAATACAGGTGAAGTATTATCTAACTATTGTATTATCTTTAAAAGGTGTAGTCTACATTTCTACTAGGCACTTTTTTTCTCAATAATCTATAATCTGATAAATACATTGCCTCTTCTGCCACTGTACACTGTTCAGAATACATCAGGCAGCTTGACAGACGCTTCTCCTGTAAGCATGTGGACGCATCGGATGATAAGGTGGACTAAAGCCTATAAATACGGCTGGCAGCCTCCCAACTCTGCTGCACCACCTGATGATCTCTGCTGCCTGAACCCCACCGTCCTCCCTTCTGAGTTTAACGTGTCATTATTTCGGTTCAACTCTTCTTAAATTGGAAGAAGCGCCGTCAGAAGGGCCGTTTTAGGTCTTTTCATGTGTGAAATAATCGCGTCCTCGATCTAATACGATGTCTCCCTGTGCGTAAAATGCCGCGGTCAGTGCGTCCTGGCGCGGACTGTTCTTTGGAAAATGTGCGGTGTCAGTCGCGTTTACTTCACGCCCCGCTGCTGTGGATCGGTGCTGAGCAGGAGTGGCATCTCGGCGACAAAATCTGGATGAAAGAGCGTCCTTTAGAGCTCCGGCATGCATCGAGTAGTGAGATCATTGGCGTTATAAATATCTCCGTGCCAGCAGAACAACTCCAGCTACTGCAGCCGGGGTAATGCCCAGGAGCGCTGCATGCGTGTGTGCGCACGGTTTGTGGTGGCCAAACCTCAGGAGCGACACCAACAATGCTAGAAGTGGCCTAGCGGGTGTCTGCTTTTTGGAAGAATGAATGTTCCTCTTTATCTTTTGACCGTCGCTCACTTGATTTGCGCCGCCGCCGGAGCAGAGCACGTCTCTTTGGAGCGCCAACTTCTGGAGGAGGGGATACGCTCTGGACGCAGGATTTGCAGGCTCTACTGTAGGGTTGGCATCGGCTTCCATCTCCAGATTCATCCCGACGGCAGAGTCAACGGCAGCCATGAGCCCAACCAGCTGAGTAAGTCATTCACTCCGGTTTTTACACTAACTTCTAAATTATAAACGTCTACCGCGCAGATGACTCCTGTGCGTCCCGCTGAGAATGCGCACTTGGATCCACATTCCTGCATTCGTCCTAATCGATTCCCTTCTGTTTGCAGTTGTATCTAGGCTATTTTAGATGACATCTCTTGACGTTCTAACAATACTGATTTACACAGGAAGTGTGTAACGACCGCACACCTAAACTTAGGCTGCCTGACCCTGTGAAATATCTAAGCAGCGGGCATCTGGTTGACGAGCCTTGTTTGTGTCTCTCCGGTATGTTGGCAGGTAGACTATTTTTAAAAGTAACAGGTGCAGCAGTGACACACCAGGGATGTATTGGATTGCCAATCAGTACGATTGTCATCAAAACAATGTTACGCCATGCAAACCAGACTGTTTTGGCCTAAACTGTTTACCTCTACAACTAGGGAAAATAGCGTTTGTTGTAGATGCATATTCAATGATTTGACTTTTGAAAAAAATAGGTCACAAATCAAGAAGTAAAGAGCAATTATAAGTTGAAAAGCAAGTTCATTATAGAGCTCTGTGAAATTTCATTTTACAAGCTGATTAAGAGAAATAAGATTTTTTTTTAAATTAAAACTACACTGAGTTACTTTGCAGTGGGACAGAAGGCTTCAAGCAAGGTCATAGTGTCCAGGTTGATTTGATGTATTTCTAAAGGGTCCAATAATTTAATCAGCAAAGCCCTAACCTTGGATTTTTAAATTGATAATTGAAAATTTAAAGAAAAACCAAATAACAATATATCATTTTCATTTTTGTATACACACACACAAGAGCAATATTGGCCCAGTTATGTCGGCCATTTGATCAGTTCCTCCTATAAAAAATGTAGAAAATTCAATTACAACTAGTGCAAAACTAAGAGATTAAAAATTATCAGTGTAGCAAGACCTTTTACTCTTGTATGATGTCCAAATCCATCGGTTTTGAGATTTGTCTCACAACTAGCGTCTTAAAATAAGGAAGATGACTTACATCAAGATTTCACAAGATGTTTGGAGTGAAAACGATGCCCCTCAATAAGAAAACGTTATGTCTGAAATCAAATAGAAAATAAGATATCCACACTCAAAACTGCTCCACCAACTCAGATGCATATGAACAGGAAATATTACCCAGCACACACCAGCTTTCAGCTACAGGCAGAACAGAACATATCAGGACTGTTAGCATGAGTTGTGACTAGAAACACTAAGGTAAACTTAAAATATCTTGTTACTGTAGCAGTTTTCAAATGCCAAAGCTTTGACCGTCCTGTATGTGAATCTCGTCCTGTGTCATTAAGTTCAGAAGAATAAATCATAAATCAGATTTTGGGTTTTTACTGCACCATCAGATTCCTCATTGCTCCTGTGCTGACGAAAGAACCAACTTTCACCATGGAAGTGCACTTGTGCCTCCATTTCATGGTCCCCTTTAGAACAGTTGTCAGGTTACATGGATTTCAACGCGACCGCCATGTGGTTTTGAATCTTGCATGACAGCGGTGGAGACGAGCAGGAGACTGGTTGTCTTAGATTTCTAATATGAAGATTATTTTACCATCACACTGCATTACATGTCATAACACTGCCTCACAGAATAATGCCAAACACTTTGTACACCGCTCCATCTCCATGACCATACTTTCACTTTGCTCTGCCATAAATAAAACTCACTTGACTTCTTGCTTTGGCAGCAAATGTTGCCAAATGAAAATTGCAAATTATCTCCACATGAATTACACTTTGTAGGAGTAGTGTTTTTTGTGATATTATGCCTAATCTTTACCCACTAATCAATCTTTAAGCATCTGGGGTCTAGGGGCCTAGCTAAAGAGCAGCCTTGTGGTTGCTTATGGCTAATAACACTGACTGGTGATCCTCAGGTGGTGATCCTTCCTCTGTGAACTCCAGACTGCTACCGTTAGTCCCACAAGCAGTGTCAAGTTAACCACCGACTCGACACGTGTGTGCTTGCAGAAAACATTAAGCAATGCATGTAAAAGTATTTGTGCCTGGCGCAGACTGTCCCAGGATCGTCTGTGGTTTAAGGCAAAAGATAATGGCCACACAATGTGTTCCCTCTGCTCTTCCATCACCGCTGCAGTGTTCTATTGCATTGAATGAGCTGGCTTTGTTTCTATTTATCAACAGTGATAAAACATAATGACCAAACCCAATGAGTAAATATTAAATGAACACAGCATGAAACTGCCATGTTCAATTTTCTTTTCTTTTTTTTAACTCTGGAGGATGTCACTATGAGTATGCAACAGCTAAATGTAACTCAGCATGGAGATGTACTAACTACTTACTTAATTTTTAATGCGCGTTACTTCAAGAGCACAACAAATTTGCCGGCCATTTTTGGTTTTTGAAACTCTTGTTGTCAGAGAAGGTTAATGGAGATAGAAATAAGAAATCATCCTGTTAATTTACTCTCCCCAAACACTAGTGATCTGAATGAATATACTGTAAGATCAAGATCAGTGGACAGGGCCGCAGAGGTGCGACAAGATGCAGAAAACAAAAAGAGGAGTACAAATACACTCTGTCATCCATCAATCATCAGAACATGTTCTTTGTCCTCCCAGGTGTCCTGGAGCTCTTTGCGGTTTCTCAGGGGGTCATCGGTATCAAAGGGGTCTACAGTAACAGATTCCTGGCCATGAATAAAAGAGGACGGCTCTACGCCACTGTAAGTATCCCACCCGCTTCCCAAACTGCTTCTGTTTGTCACCCTGAACTCTTAAACTCACCCTTAGTGTAAACACACTGCTGACTGTGCAGGCTTACTACTTTGCGTGTTATTTCTAAGTGACACTTATGTGTACTTAACAAGTAACCAATTGCATTGTTGTTGTCCAATCATATGGAAGGAATGGCTGAGTTTGGATTTGTAAAAAGTGATGGCATCTTGCTAACATTTACATTCTCACCATTAAGTTAACGCTGAAGATTCATTTAAAGCTGCCATAGTTGATTGTTTGGCCAAACCTATCAAAAATACAGTATATCTTGACTTCTTACCACCTTATTAAGTTAGCAAATGTATTCAAGTATTGTCATTTAGTACAGTTTTGAGACTTGTGCTTTACTTGCATATTTCCATATTCTACTAATTGTTCTTCCACTCTAGTAAAGGTTAGAGGGAAATATTGTACTTTTTCTTCACAACATCTATCTGATAACTTTAATTACTTTGCGGATACAGATTATTCTTGTAAAATGTAATCTACAAAAAAAATATTCTGGATTATTATCAACTAAAATGAAAAAAATAAGACTTATATGATCATATTTTTGTTTACATATCGACAACTACATATTTTAATTTTGCAAATACTTTAGTAGTTTTATTTTACTTTTGAGTTCTGCTTGCCTAACTGTGTGCTGAGAAAAGCTGCATACTGCCGCTGCTGCTACCGGTAACAGATTTAATGAGACTGAACCAAGCAGTAAATATGCTGTAAAACCAAAACAATGAGCTAAAAGAGGCTGAAAGTCTCCATAGAAGTAAGTTGCGTGCAACTTTCAATACACATATAAAATACACGTTCAGGGGTGATTCTAGGATCAGACCTTTAATGTGACAAGGATTCAGTGTCATGCAAAAGTGTTAAGTGATGAATTTGTCACCAAACTCAGGATATTAAACCTTTTTCGAGCCCCCTAAAAAGGGTCTAAAATTGCCCTAAAGTTGTTCTTTGTCAATTATAAAAACATTGATTATTACAGCAACCACATCCCTGCAATAACGTTTTTCTAAATGAACGTACAAATGCTGATTTTGGCAAACCATTTTTTTGTGTTCTGAGCAGACTTCCTGCCATTGTCCATACCTGGCACCAGAATTTAATTTATAATATACTGTAAATCGGCTTTTCATTTGGAGCTCAGATGGTGCGCTTCTTTTAGACTCGTGAAACGGGTGTATTTCTCCATCAAAACGTTGCCTAGTTCAGCTATATTTCTCTTACATATTAGTTTGTGCAATGTTGCATCTGTGCTGCATGACCAAATCCCTGAATCTGACATCAGCACATCTCGGCACACTGCTGTAATCTTTAGCCACAGTTACGAAGACTTTCAAATCCCCCCAAACACACAGTAAGCCCAAATCTGCCCACAGCAGCTCGGTCTTGCTGCTGTAAGCAGGCCAACCGGCCGGACAGTCAGCCAGCAGCCGGACGCACTGACGAGTCATCTGTGAGAGCCTTGGCAGGCGTTTAGATGCTCCCTATTAGCATGTGTTAATGGGAAGAGCAGATTAAATCCTGTCTGGGATGGCTGATAATATACAGAGGAGTGAGCCACTAAGTAAAGATCAATATGCGGAGTAAACAAGAAGCCAGGCAAGCAACAATCAGGGAGCCGGAGAGCCTGTGAGCTGCTGTGGGTTAGCACGCTGAGCAACGGCAATGTATGCCCCCTCAGCTCCTGGTATTGTTTCATGAAACCCTGTCAGCAGGGAGTGATGTGGCGTCTTTCATCAAAGTGCATTCTCAGCCACAGCTTTCAAGAAACTCACTAATGCGAATGTGAGCTGTCCACCAGCAGATACATGTTCAGTTGTCATTCCAGCTTACATAAAGAGAAAATTACAAACTTTCTTGGGGTCAAAGCACACATCAAACAAGGTTTAAATGTAAACCGAAACTAGGCAGACGTGCATAATAAAAAGATTAGTGAGACAAAGCAAAACAGCACACTGCTGGGTATTGCCTCAAACTAAAAACCTGATCATCCTTTTTGATATGCTGAAAGTTTGTCATGTAAAGCCACAGTCTGACTCAGCGAACTCATGTCTGCAATCCGGTCTCATCCGTCCCTTCTTATCCTGTTCCAAACTTTCCACATCTCCTTCTGCCCCAGCAAGGTGAATCATCTGTTGTTTGTGGCTAGTTTTGTTGTCATAAGGCAGAAGTTGATGGCGTTAAAGCTGAGCTGTTCACAGGTTCCAGGATTAAGGGACAAGAGGGATTATTAATGTTGAGATGAGTACATTTGCTGAAAATCTTCCACTAGCAAAAATCATTATGTATCCTCATAATCAAAGGGCAAGTTTACTAGATCATTACTGCCTTGCTCAAGAGCATGTCGACAGTAAGTGATTTGAAAGGGTTTGCAAAATGACCATGCCCTTAAACTTACTATTACCCCTCTCCATCCCCTTGTAGCAGAGAGTGCAGGGGCAGAGGGGTTGTTCAGTTTCCACATGTTAGTCTATTCTGCCTGACTCATTAATCAAGTTGCCATCTATGGCCCCGACCACGGCTTGGAAACATCGGCAGCCTTACTGAGTGTTGATGAATCCATGGCGCTGTCTGTGGTGCTGAAATAGCAGACTGATTTATAATTGCGACTTTTTCTCTAAGCCCTGCCTCATGTCAGATTGATGTTGGCGCTCTAAACTACAGTGGCGGCAGCAGAGAATTCTTTTTGCTGGTGCTATGGGGTTGCTCAACGTTGCAGTGAGGGTGCTCTGAAATGTAGAGTTTCCCTTGACACACGTGGCCTACACACACGCACGCAGATGCGCTCTCACCGCCACAGCGGTTTACTAAGCGAGCAAACGAGAGAGAGATGATGTTTTTCATGCATTAAAGTTGCCGCTACAACAGCACCATGAAACTCTGATTAGCCCACCAATAACGTATTTCAAATACCAGCCAACAAGCCGGGTTTACACAATCATTACTGCAGCTTTCATACAGTAGATTATGATGCAGCAGGCCAAATAATCACACACAGCCAACTACTGTACACACATGAACACACACACAAAAGCATACACACATGCATCCTCACACAATATTTATACCTGCACACATTGTAACAATAGTGTAACGTTTTTCATATCTGTGGTGACTTAATATATCTGATAAAGCCACTGAACCTGTTTCAAACATGCTTTAAGGAATATAAATAAACCAATGTCCTGTGCACTGCCAAACTTTGGATTCAGATTTATTCAGTTCTGTAAAACACATTTTCAGTGTAACGTTAAGGGGTGGGAATCACCGGTCGCTTCCCGATACGATATCATCACGGTACTTATGCCAAAATAGAGTATTATTGCGATTTTAAATATATTGTAATATTCTGCATTATATTGCAATTTATAACCTTTCTTTCCAACTTTAATTTTTTTTTTGTCAGCATCTGTTTTATCTAAAAAGACACATTTCTCAGTTTGTTCATCTCGCATAAATTTCATTGCTGCAAAATGGGATTGTAAAGCAGACAAACTGACCAACACATACATACATAATAATGTGTATATATATACATATATATATATAATTGATACTTGGCAACGGTGTATCAATACAGTATTGCCACTGAAAATATCGCGATACTATGCTGTATCGATTTTTCCCCCACCCCTAGTGATGTTCTGCTACGAGAAGTTCTTGTAAGGGATGTTCTTGCATAGCCTCCTATTGGATGAATCCTCGCCCGCTGTGGCCTCGCTGTGCGAACCCCTGGTCTAACGTCAGTCACAGCAGTAATCACAGGCGCGGTCAGGTCATCTTCCTCCAACCACTTTTCTTTGTCCTGGTTATTGACAGGTTCATTATTTACATCAGTCTCCACACTTTGACAAAAAAAAAACACCCATTACGAATGCACACAGCAATTTCTTAGCTAGAGCAACCCCAAGCTCCTCCCTGGCGCCGCCTATGTTAAACTATTTAACTATACAGAACAAAGAGAGTTGTTCATGGGGCTGGGCGTATCATGGGGGGAACTTAAACGTACAGGGTCTGCCCACATTGTTAAAAAAGGAACTAATCGCCTACTGATCCTCTGCATGGGCGAGTCTTGCTCACAGCTGCATTTGTTTTCTGTGATGAATTATGTTTAGTTTGAGATTGATGGGATTCTCAGTGTCAGAACTGCTGTTACTTGATTTTTTGGGGAACTTTGGAACTTCACCTTGCAGCCATTCTTGCTCTGGGACAACTAACTCCATTCGCTAAGGATAAATGGGTGAAAGCTCAGCACAAAGTTTGCAAGTGCTCCTTGAGTTCTGATATTTCTGTAAAAAATAAAATTGTATGTTCCATTTAACATTTTGTAGCCTCTAGAAAGGGATACCAAGCTTTCAGAATTTTTTTATTTGTTATATGAAGTGCAGTAAATTTAGGTTTGATCATTTAATCAGAGCTCTTTCTTTGCAGCTTTACTACTTACTGTAGATACCTTGCCCTCTGAGAGAATTCCCTGTCTACATGTGGAGCTTATTTTTGCCTCCGGAGCAGCTCTGCCTCAGAGAAATATTTGTATAACTAAAACTGCAATCTGTGTCTACAGCTGCACTGTGCTATTTAACTGCCTTGATGATGTAAACCGCGGAGCCGCAGACAGGCTCGGGCCTCATGTCGGGGTGTCGAATAACACCCTGAACCCTATCTTGTGGCGTCATCTTTCATATCTAATATTTAGATGTTTTCACAGTGGCAATTTATTGGCTGAATAATGTGCGTGGAGACAGATGCACATTGCTTTGCATGACCTACTCCGCAAGACATCACAAACATAATCTTTAGAAATATGAAAGGGTCACCTGCATTTGTTGAAGGAGAGAGAGAGAGAGAGAGAGAGAGAGAGAGAGAGACAGAAATGCAACAACTTGATTTTATTTTTCTCATTTTCTTTTAGATATGTCTCAGCTAAAGTTTATGTTCTATCTATCATGTATTATACTGGATACACTTTTTATGAATGTACAGTAAACAAGAGTAGAGTAAGAATAATATGGTCCTAGCAGACTTCAGTGTATTATCTGCTGAAATTTCTGGTTTTAAGTGGCATACCTCAACATGAAATCTGATACAGACATTCATGATCTCTAGAGGATGAATTCTGTGGTCAAAGTTTCCACTTAGCCTGGGAAATATCTTAATATCTACTAGATAGATAGCAACATGATTTGGTGATGGCATTCAAGGTTCCTAGACATTGCACCCTAATGATGAATGAATTTTTCTCTCCCCCTGACTTTTTCTCTGGTACCACCAGCAGGTTGACATTTTTGGTTTTGAGGGAAATCCCTCAACAATTGACATTTGGTACATGCATTGGTGTCCACCCTCTGGAGGAAATACAACAACTTGGGAATGATCCCCTGACTCGTCATCTAGCGTCCCCATCATGTTAACATTTAACTTAAGTTTGGTTTATGACCAAATACCCGAAGAACTAACATCATTGTCATCAGCCTCACCTGTGCTATTCAGCAACAGTAAGGATGCTAACAGGCTACATTGTGAGAACTTTTACTTGAAACAGAACATTTACTTGTAACAGAGTATTTTACAGTGTGGCATTTGTACTTTTACTCAAGTAAAGGATCTAAATACGTATCCCACCACTAGTTACAAACCCAGTCCCTTAAGTTTGTGCACATCAGAGTCAAGTTAAAAGTGCTCTAGTTCTGGTTGTTTAAGATTTTAGTGGAATTAAAAATAACATGGTACCGTATCGGTCTGTAAAAGTGGTAATAATGAAAAAGATACATTTGTTAAGGAATATCATCAAGGTAGCGGAAATCTGTAACTTTCCACCTCTGCCCTCAGTAGCCCACAGCTAACACCCAGGATCATGGGAAAGGTCCCTTTAAAAGAGTGTGACCAATCCAGCAGGGCAAGAGCCAGGTTAAACAGCTGTACAAGCATTATGATTTTAACAATAAGATCTCTGGAATCCGGCCGCAGCCATTAAATCCTATGAAACACAGCAGGGGCCAAAGCTTTTTTCTGGTGTGTGTGTGTGTGTGTGTGTGAGTGTGTGTGTGTGTGTGTGTGTGTGTGTGCATATGTGACTGTGTGAGAGAGCACATTCATACATGCTCCAATGGATTTGTTTCCAGATGTGTAATTCCCCGACTGGTACCAGAGCTGGTTTGTTGCTCAAATGTAGCGTTCTGTCAAATCACTGCAATCCACCCATAGCAGTGACTCGGGAGTACTGTTCAATTTTGTAATCATCTTTAAAAACAACAGCCAAGAGGAACAGTCGGTCACTTTGAATAACTTAAAGGCTTGTACTATTCTGCCGCAGCGCACTCTCTTGTGACTGGCATGTTTACCAAACGCTGTAATGGCATCATTTTCTGCTATGCTGCACTCTTCAGCAAAGCAGAACAGTTTACTTTATTTCAGAATGTTATACAAGGAAGTCATGCTGCAGCAAGAAAGCAGGCATCCCTGGGTACATGTCAGAGTTTCCCACCCAGGATATTTTTAGGCATAAAACGGGAACATTCAATGAATATCTGCATATCCGTTTTGGAAACGTGGTGTAGCAGAGTCTGATATGTTGTCTTTACATTTTTACTAATTATGTAATAGTACATTTTCTCAACATTTTGCTACAGGAACTTTTGTTTGGTACACAACTTATTTCAATGTGATAGCGGTTGTTTAATTACAGTTTAGACCACCATAAGGGATGTGAGGAGCATATCCTTCAGATAATTATTACTAATACAAAATACAGACAATCAGCATTTTAATCCACTTCTGTAGACCTGCATGTATTGCAAAAAAATATAGCTAGTAGCAGAGGGTCAGATGAAAACTGTTGGGTCAACATTGTTCAACCTGGGCCAGAAACCATGGTTTTGGGGCACCTGGGTAGGTCACCTGGTAGAGCGTGCCCCATGTGGCTGCAGCTGCTGCAGGTTCCATTTTGCTGCAAGTCATTTCTCCTCGCTCTCTCCTTTCATCCATAAGTTGTCCTATCAAACAAAGGCCTACAGTCTTTAAAAAAAAGAAACTATAGTTTGGGGAAATTGATACATGAATTATGCTTATTTCTTCTTATAGTGTGCTGAGGTTTTGACCAGTCCAAAGGAAGCTCTGCTGTTGTCAGTCAAAGCATCTCTGTGATAGGGGAAGTCATTTAGATAACTTTGAAATCCACCACCAAGATGAAAGAGAAATCTTCTGTGATTTTGGGGTGGTGTTAGTTTTGCAGCAGCTAAGCCAATCAGTTCACAATCAGACCATATTATGTTGAACAGCAATTGGACTGTGCACAGAGCAATTACAGGCCGAGATAATAGAGTGGTTGACGTTTTTCCCATTCTGAATTCTGTTGTATTTATAGTTTAAAAAATGATCCAGCAGAAATTCAAGAACCTTTGTTTTCCCCTTCAATTTTGGTCATTACATACAGCAACATAGCTTCCTTATTTCTTCTCATGTGTGTCCCTCCTTGATCTGCTTTTGTGTGAGAAGACAGCTTTTGTTTTTCTGCACGATTTTCTATTCAATTGAATTGGAAAAAGTGTTCCATGGTGAAACAAAGTTGTCTCTTATGCAGATGGGCTGCGGCCCACTGCAAATTTGACAGGAGATTTAGGCACACAGTCTCGGACTTGTGCACTGTATTATACAATCACCTGCATTAATTGCCATTTTGAAAAGAAACAAAGGGCATACCTACTATAATATTTTGTGCATCATGCTCCTTTTCTCAGAGGCAAGAAACACAGGAAGGAAGTACAGATGGCTCTTTGTACTTTCCTTTTTATTCCTTTTTTATTCCCGTCTCATTTTATTGTTCATTTGGATCTAGATCTGTTATTGATCTCTATTCTATATATACTATAAATGCTAATTTTGACTTCTCACTACCTTGTTTTGCCCTTTTTGGCCCTACTTTAGATCTCTGTTATTTTACTGACCTTGTTTGCCTTGCTTGTCTGTCAAAGCACTTTGTAAAGTTGGTTTTTAAAGGTGCTATATAAATATAGGTATTATTGTTATTATCATTATTATTACCCAGAAGATCACAAACGATTCTCATAGCATATGTGTATGAGCATGTGTGTGCCTTTGTGTCAGAACAGGATTAACAAGGAAATAAAATGAATTGTAAGCATGGAGCTTGTTGGTGGAACCCTTACTTTTTCTTTCCCCAATTTAAAGACCATCATCTTAGTAGCAGCTAACAAGAGAAACACAGGGTTAGGTTACATGGTAGCATGCAAACAGAGTTGCCACATGTTCTGCAGCTGAGCAGTGTTTACACGTGGACAGATCCAGTAGGCTATCAGGAACATGTGGAACACTTTACAAATGGAAGAGATTTAAAGGGTTTTTAATTAAAGGTTGATCACAAATAGTCTCAGTGATGAGCTAAACCAATTGGGTGGATGGAGTCCTGATGGAGTCCCATAAGATTAAAGCCAAGAGAAGAAAGGCAATAAGTAACTGTTAATGCCATATATTTCCTTATTTTGCAGGAGTGGTTCACAGAGGACTGTAAGTTCAGGGAACGTTTCCAGGAGAACAGCTACAACACGTACGCCTCAGTAATCTACAGGAACCACAGGACTGGTCGCGAGTGGTTCGTGGCCCTCAATAAGAGAGGGAAAGCTAAAATGGGCTCCAGCCCACGGGTCAAATCCCAGCATGTCTCCACTCATTTCTTGCCCAGGGTCAGCCTGCACGACAACAGCGAGCGAGGCTTCACCATCACAGACAGGAGCAAAGAGAGGAGGAAAACCCCGCCGCCTCCACCGCCCAAACCTCCTCTGGCGAAGGCAGTCCATGCAGGAACAGCAGCGAGACGTACGCAAGTCAAGTACTGGCCCAAGTATCGGTTTGGATAGATGTCCTATAGGGTTTGGCTGTATCTGAAGGATACAAGGCTCATAGACGTTGGACATACAGTATAAGTGATCAACGTGCCGAAAAATATTGATAATGGTCATTTATGACGTTCAAAGCATTCCGGGTATCTATGAAGTGTGTGAAAAGCCTCAAAGTGTGTGTACATGGAGTAATTCGTTAGTGCCCCTGCTTGAGAAAATGTCCTTTAAAGCAACACTGTGCTACTTTTCCCTCTTCGGTCCTCCTATAGGTTGTCTCATTGGAACTACACGTTGCGTGAGCTGTTGTTCCAATGAGACAACCGGCATGGGGACCGAAGAGGGAAAAGTTGCATTGTGTTGCTTTAAAATCAGATGCTGTTAAAGCTGAAATTGATATCGTTATGCATAATCTTTGGCAGATGTACTTCACCTTTTTTTGTATAGTACATTAAAGATGGAAAAGTCTTGCTAGCTGAGTAAAAATGCCGTCAACTAACCATGTAATGTCCTCCAATATTTGTCAATTGTTAAGGGACTGTACAAAAAACATTATAGTCAGTTGTGGACTAAAACAAGTGTATGTATATATTTTTTCTTTTTGCTAAAGAAAGACTGAATTTTACGGAATAGAAGGGTAGGAAATTTTGTTATTTTTTGCCCACCCTATGTATATTCTATTTACGCAATTTGTTTGTGATATTTATTTATTTTAATTTCAAAATAAAAATGAATAATAAGTGATATGCATTTTGCAATTTGCAGAAGACAACATCCCTTTCTTTGCATCAGGGCGTTATTTTCCTCATTATAATCTATTAAAAAAACTATTATAGACACAACTTTCTTTTCTAACTCAGGGGACGGTGTAACAAGATATTCATATTGCTGGGAAAGCTTTTGCATTTTTACAAGTGAAACAGTTTTGTACAGTCCCTAAAGTATTGAATTTATACTCCAAAGTATGATGGGATGATACACACCTTAAGTTTACTAATGTTTTAACATGTGACAGTACACTCCACCACACAGATGACAAAAACATGATACGTAAACAAAATATAGGTTATGGATTTTAGCTTTAAACACTAAAAAATAAGTGTTTTGACACATGGAAAGCTATCTCCAACCTGGTTGGAAAAGTGCTTCAAACGTATCTCCTGCCTAAACATACACACCGACCAACTGTCCCTTTCCTAACACCAGATTTGTGTTAATCAACATGAAATCGAGGACTGGTTCTCTGGAGATTCCCCTCCTCCTCCTAGACAGCTGTGAGGGATCAAGGAGAAAACTGTCCATCAAAACTATCATTTCAGCAACCGGCTGTCCCCCTGAAAAATCCAGAGTCATGACCTCATGGCATTCCCCCCAGGAGTAGCACGCACCGCCGTCACAGCAGGGATAAAGATGCCGAGAAAGAGCAGTCACTTGTTTTGGGGAAGGTTCAAGCCGAAGGTGTATCAGATGGCAAACAGCCGTGAAATGGCCATGTAGGAACATACAGACATCTCTGGGGAGGAAGGCCCAGTTGGCCCCCCCCCCAGAGCCTGAACTATAAATGAAATGCTGTCTTTAATTTAATTGTTTGGATTACTTGAGCTTGGGGTGCATATTTCAAAGAAAGTCATATGGACAATCTGTCAAGCTACTTTGATCACATGGTACTGTCACAACCTGTGTGTTAGGGAAAGTGTTCCAAGTTTCCTAATAAGCCTGTAACAACAAAGACTTCAAAATTTATTTACATTGCAATCATGAGAATTGTGAGTAACCAAGGTTGTTTAAGGTTATGGATATGGTGGATTTTCTTATATATTTATGCAGTTTTATGGTACATTTGTAAACCAACTCTTATTCAACAGTGTAACCCAAAGTGATTTATAGATGTGGTTAAGATCGCAAGCAAACAAGCAACTAGAAAGCACTTAGAGCTGGGGTGGATCCCAACAGTCAGCAACGAAGTAGAATTGGGTTGAGTTTCAGGCCGTATTGTTGTGTAAAGCTACATGCTTGAACCGGAGTCAGGTCTCGGCACTTTGAAATGTAATTTATTGCAATATTTCTGTCTTTCTCTGTCTGACTGTGCTAATAATCTACTCCCATGTGTGCCATGTGTTGCAAGTACATATGCAATGCCCTTTATGTATTCAATGTGCTTCATTAGCCTGGCGAGCAAACCCTCACCAAAAAATGATATAAAGCAAAAATATTGCCCTAGGTCATAGGTTGGAGTCACGTCTCACATTTGCCAGTGCAGTCATTGCCGTTTAAGGCAGATGTTCAAGATGCGTGTATGGCCCGGACGCGGGTCTTAGTTTTGAGCCTGTGCAGAACTCTCCTTTGTGCACAGACATCCATCAAGGCTGCATTATAATCTTAATGTGTTATTTAAAATAAAAATGATGTTGTTAATCTGCATATTCAATCCTATCTGCTAAAACATATGCAAAATGAGACACATGAGACACAAATACCAGTTCATAAGACAAGAGAGGGAAAAAAAGAAAATCTACCTACAGTACTCTACCAGACAAAAATTTAAAAATCTAAGTCAGAAATTAAAAACAAAACCGTGTTGGTGACCTGATACATAAATAGGGACAAATGCTTCTATTATAAGGTTAAAGGTCCCATGACATGGTGCTCTTTAGATGCTTTTGTATGGGGGGGGGGCTTGACCAACTGCCACTATGCTTGTTTTGAAAGAAATGATGTCTCTCTCTCATGGGTGGGCCAAATTCTCTGGGCGGGCAATGCAGAGAAAGGAGAGGTAACCTTGTCCCTTATGAGGTCATAAGGGGCAAGATTCCAGATGGGCCCATCTGAGCTTTCATTTTCTCAAAAGCAGAGCAGAATACCCAGGGCTCGGTTTATACCTATCGCCATGTCTAGCCACTGGGGGACTATAAGCAGGCTGGGGCAACTAATATAAATGTTAAAAAAAACTCATAAAGTGACATTTTCATGCCATGGGACCTTTAATACACAGGTTACTACAGGGGAAATACATCATGTGACCAAGTGTTACCCCATGCTCCAGGTCCCCACTGTTTTTTAATGATCTTCTGTGATGTCATCATGTCTTCAATCACATCCCAAAGAAATATATTTTCTACCAGAATGTTTTTTGTTTTTTTTTTTTAATCTTATGTATGAAGAACAGTTTTTATGTAATTTGACTATTAAAAAAATATACCAGTGGATCTTACATTGTATTATGTACATGAGAAAATCGTACAATGTAGAATTGCAGTAAAATGTAATTCCATGAAAAGATACCTCAAAAATTCAGCAAGCTGCACTTTTATGATGTCAAATCTGGTGATTTGAGCATTCAAGTAGCTTCTGGTGTATTTATATGTTTTTAGAGACAACCCTATTGCAATCATTCTTAATGGCAATGCAGATTAGAAATGTCACATTCGGGCCGATATATGTAAGGATTGTTTTTTTATTTTTTTTTATTTACCTTTATTTACTAGTAGAGTATCCTAGCCAAGACAGGCAGCTGTACAACCACAAATCCAGTACATACAAACGAAAAATACACAAAACATTAAAAACATAAAGCAACTGAATCAGCAAATTCCTCAAAGTCAACCACAATCCTAAACACATCAGGTAAAAAATCTACAGCCAGAGGTGGCTGCCTCCAACTCAATCAGCACCCGCTTAAAAGTGAGACCAGCTCCTTAAGTTCCATGGATTTCATTAACTTGTTCCATGCAGAGGGAGCAACAAACTTTCCCCAGCTCAGTTCTAACCTTTGGAACTGAAGGAAACAATCCTGGGAACGAAGATTGTACTTCCCAAAACTATTTACACTGATATAGGTCAGAAGGTACGATGCACCTAAAAGACCTAAAACAGCCTCGTATATGAAGATTTGCCAGTGTTGAAGTCTCTGTGTTGATAGAGAAGGCCATTCAGTTCATACAGTTCACAGTGGTGAGTGAGGGCTTCATAACCAGTGATGAACCACCAAGATCCATGGTATAGTGGTGAGTGTAAACTCTGAGACAAAGCATGCATGTATAAAACAACTCCATAGTCAAGTACACACATAAAAGTGGCAGCAACCAGCCTCTTTCTAATTCAAACAAAAGGCAGGATTTGATTCAGAAATAAACCCTAGTTTAAGTTTTAATCTTTAAATTGTGTGTGTGTGTGTGTGTGTGTGTGTGTGTGTGTGTGTGTGTGTGTGTGTATTGGCTGATGTTCTCCTAAATCTCTGAGGTCATGACAGTTTTTACTTTAGTCTAAAACAGGTCTAAGCGCTGATTACTGACCAGCGTTCTCCACCTTGTGATATACCTTAGATATGAACATGTGGGATTACTCTTGCCCTGACACTAATGACTCAACATTTAGCCTAATTAACATTTTGTGTCACAATGTCTCTTCCGTGAGGAGGTCAGCGGTCAGAAGTCTCCCGACTTCATGGAACCAAATCCAAAATCACTTTCTTGAATTCTATTTCATTATCCATCAAATAATTGAAATCCTTTGAAGTTCAGAATAAAATAATTATTTAATCATCAAATAGTACTGGAAACTTAGGCTATTCATACATAGTGTTCTTATTGTACATGGTGTATATTGGCCAACTGTAGATTTTTGTCACAATGCACACACAAACCACTGAAAAGTGATTGTCTGAAAATACTCCAGGTGTGCACCACAAACACATACTATCACTATCTACATTTTGATTGTATGAGCATTAGAAGCATATTTGGCGCATTACAAAAGCACAAAATGCGCTCAAAATAGTTCATTTGATCGAGGAAATATATGGCCAAAAAAAATGCTTCAACAACATTTTTAAAAAGTAGTGTATGCACAGCTGTGGTTTAAAGTTTAAAGATGGTTATTATATTAACATTTTATCTGGGGTCTGGTTTAAAAGAACCCAATGGCAGTGGAAGAAGGAGGGATGTTTCTAATTCATTTTCAATGTCTAAGGATTCGGGAAGTCAGAATTAGATGTATGAGTAACTAACACCAAAAGAATTATTGATTGGCTTAAGGGAAGTCCAATCAGCAGGGGGCCAGCAACACAGCAACTCTTCCCCTTGGATCCAGGGAGGAGTGATCACTTCCTGAGAGGTTAAACATTTAGAATCACATCCTCAGTTCCAAACGACTTCTTTCCTAGTGAACCTGCATTCACTCAAGTCACGCCTTCCCCTATTCATTTGTCACTCTTTCTAGGATTGAGACAAAAAAAACTGTGTAACTATGAAAAGAAGTATAAGCAGTAGCCCACTGCTACAGTATAAAGAAAAGCATAAAAATGGCCTTGATCCTTTGTTAAAAGTTTGTTAGAAAAGCAGGGAACATGAGTCAGAAGAGGAAAAGAGAGACAGAGTAACTACCATGAAAAAGATTGCTCAACCCAGAAGTTTTGCGTTTATTATTCATACCGGTGTTAAATAATGAAGTGGGTCTTTATTTCTAGGTAAGAAACCCTTGATGACCTTAGAGATGAGATTGCGTGACAGTGTTTATTTTAAGTTGATCTTAAAGGACCAGGTTCCCTTGTTAACAAACTTATAGTACATCTCCACTGCTCTGCCCGACTACTCTGCGGACCGTCTGCCTCTACTTCCTTTTGTCCTATTTGTCTGTCTGCGTATGCTCGCATTGGCCGTGAATTACATGGCTGTTGCATGAAAGCACCCTCATAGTAAACTTAGAAATCATTACCTCACTTTCCGTGGACGTCATTGCAGAGCCATTAAAAGTCATGCTGAAAGAGAAAATTAAACAAAATGAAGGTAAAAGATGATAATGACAGCCAAG
This sequence comes from Etheostoma cragini, assembly GCF_013103735.1. Lineage (NCBI taxonomy): Eukaryota > Metazoa > Chordata > Actinopteri > Perciformes > Percidae > Etheostoma > Etheostoma cragini. The sequence goes on along the minus strand of NC_048411.1, from coordinate 26,225,224 downwards.
AGTCACAGTATTTCCGTAAATGGAGCTGAGAACATTCTCGCTGAACATTTTATTCTGTCTTTTACAGTCCAGGAAAGACGCCAAATAGTGTAGATTTGCCAGGATTTAGGGACTGACATCATGGGACTGGATCATTTGTTCACATGGTTCATTATTTCAGGTTTAGGCTCAAAATGAAGTGTTTATTTAGTTCAGTGAAGTTTATCAGGTATACAGACACAGGACACAGAAAGGACTTTTTCCACCTGTGCTTCTACTGTAGTTACTTTAAATTTAAATTATATGAATTCAATGATTTAGCTACTCAAGGAAGAGCTACTATTAAAATTTCACTGCAGAAACAATGAGCAGTGATTACCTACCTGGGAGGTAAATGTAAATGTGCTGTATTTATATAGCGCTTTTCCAGTCTTAACAACTGCTCAAAGCGCTTTTACATCTACAGGAAACATTCACCATTCACACAGGGCTGCCGTACAAGGTGCCACCTGCTCATCAGATAAACACTCACACTCCGATGCGCAGCACCGGGGGCAACTCGGGGTTCAGTGTCTTGCCCAAGGACACTTCGACAATGACTGCAGGGGCGGGGATCGAACCACCAACCTTCCGATTGGAAGGCAACCGCTCTACCACTGAGCCACAGCCGCCCCGAGGTCACAAGATGAAAAACGAGGGTGTTCACAGTTCCAAATCAGACCTCTCCGTGGCTCTAAAATGATGTGGAAAACGTATGTAAAACATAAATAAATGTAATGAACAAAGATCTTATCTAAAAGGACAGTTAGATTTGGTTTGAAGTAAACGTATATACAACGCAGTGGACCAAGCAGAATCAAGTAGCGCCCCTCAAGGCACATTTGTGATTTATTATATTGGGTTATAGAAATATGATCTAGTTGGCTTGACTAGATGTATATATATGGTTTCCTCCATGTGAATCGTAGATGTATCAAGAGTGAAAGTCATGGACCTGTATTATTGTTGCATTTGTGGGGGCGTGAGCGTATTAACTTCCGCTTCCTGTGATGCCGCCAAATTGAAAGACAGGTACGGCGGTTGCTATAGCAGCCTTTTACAACACAGAGCGCGTAAAGATGGAGTACAGCACAGCAGCTCGTTTCCACGATTCTGTAATACAGTTTAAAGTCTACGAAGATTACCTTGACTCCAAAGTCACGCCAATGGATTTATTTTACTTAAAAGTGAGTCACTATTGTACAAACTATTGACTGTAGTGTGCTGTGTTGTACACCACGCAAGAACCGCTTTCGCTAAACTGTCAGTTTAAGGCAACCATAGAATGCATCCGTGCAGGTTAGGAAAACCTAACTTTTGACTTAAAAAAAAATCACCTATAGTCCCCTTCTTCAATTCGGCATGTATGTCCCAAACCGTTCTTATTAATAATATAACACCAACGGGTGCTTTTAAAGACAACAATGGTAGCTAACAAAGGGTATACTAGCTAGCTAGCTGACTTCTGGTTTAAGAAAATGTACCAAGAAACAAGATTTTACACGTTAACGTTAATGAATTTATTCGCCTTTTACACATTTCCCGTATAAATCATTGCATTTGTGAAGACTGTTAAATTTATTTAATGAAGGTATTTCGAGGTATACCTCTCCTGCCGGTGAGGAAGGTAACACATTTGCCAAAAAATGTAATGGAGTCTGGCTTAAAGTCGTCTTTACTTAATACGACATAATTAGTCGCATGTTGGCATCTTTACCTTGCAGTCATTTTGAGTAACGTTAGACATACCCACGTATGTGTGTCAGAACAATTGTCGTTTGTTTGTTTTTATGAGAGTTTTAAATAGCACACATCCATTCTGCGTAGTAAAGTAATAGCTGGAGTCGCACAAAGGCTGGCTTTGCCTTGGAGATTTCTTTGGTGTAGTGCCAGTGGTTGCACGCTAGGTGGCCGTCACACACAGGTATGGTCAGAGCGTGTATAAGTGTGTGTGTGTGTGTGTGTGTGTGTGTGTGTGTGTGTGTGTGTGTGTGTGTGTGTGTGTGTGTGTGTGTGTGTGTGTGTGTGTGTGTGTGTGTGTGTGTGTGTGTGTGTGTGTGTGTGTGTGTGTGTTTCAAATGTGAAATCAAAGTGAATCCTTGGTCCTGTATGACGTAAGGGATACTGTTGCCTAGCGAATTAGCAAAGTTAACTTTGACAAGATGGACATTGAGAAGACAAGTAGGCCTAATTAAAAAGCTTTAAAATGATTTAAATTTTCTAGTTTCAAGAATTCAAAAGTCTTAATGGTCACTTTTGCAAATGCATTACCTGAGATGTATATATGAAATTTAAATAATGTGTGTTTGTTCTAAAGGGGGAGTGTCCATAAGCGGCCATTAGTTAAGAATGTACATATTTGTTTCAACACAATAAATCTGAATCATAATTAGATAATTGGATGTAGCTATTTTCTTGTCTTAAACGTATTGTTAGTGGGATACACAAATAGCTCTAGATAGGCATAAATTGAACCTGCTCATCAGAAATGAGCAGTCCTGTTTTTTGCCCAGCAGATGGCACACTTGCTGATGTTATACATAGCCGCTGCAGTGCCACTTTGTTTGAACACCTGTGTCCACTGAGAAGAGAACAACTCATATCTGAGCTGATAATCAGCTGCAGTCAATCACTATCAAAGTCAAACCCCCCTGTGTTGTGTCACAGCATAGTCATGCAGATAAGGTTTATGTTCTAATAATAAGTCAGCTAATTATATTGTTATTCAGGACTTGTCATACTATGACTAAGAACCCAGAAAAGTGAAGTAGCCCCATTTATGAGGTTGTATTACAAGGTGTATATGGCTTATGCCAGAATATATGTTGCAGAGTATTAGTTTTGGTGTGTTGACTGTAAGAAGCAGCTCATTCAAATAGACTTATTCAATGAGCCCTGAAAAAAGGAAGACAATGATTTTCAGGCCAATTTTAGGAATGGCAAATGTCTGAGACTCATTTCTGGTGAGCCACATCAAAGTTAAAGGAAAATATAACTTTTCCTCTCTGGTGCGGACGCAGGCCCGCCTGCTGGGTTTTTGGGTAGGAAGACCCATGTGGCCAAAGCTTTGATCTGACAAGCCACAGGATTCAACAGAAAGATTTGGTTTTTAGATGATGACTTTATGGCTCGGCTTTTATGAGGGTCTGCAAACAGTGATTGGAATAATGTAGTTAACAATCCCTACAGACAGAGGCACTGAAACATGCACACTCGCTCACGCACACTTAGAAAATGAATGGACCTGTGCATAGGCATGAACTCACAATAAACCCACACAACTGAACTATTTCTGAAGCTTGTGGTGGTGTAGAGCAGCCAATCACTTCCATATTTTAAAGTAGGGAAGTAAAATACCAATTTTAAACTATAGGCCAGAGTGGGGAGTAAATCCCGCATCTTACTGGCTGGCAATTGTCAGTGTTTAGTGTTGATTCTTGAACTGGACCCAAATACAGGATGTTGAAGAAACTGCAAATACTCTATGCTTCCTCAAATACCCACTGAGTTATTAGGTTATTTAACGCAAACTTAATTTGAAAATGTTTCAAATATTCTCTGCTTGCAGATTCTTAAATATGAGGAAATGCTGCTGTTCTCTTTTTTATATAGTTATACATTGATAGTTTTGGGCTTTTTTGGCCAACTGAACCAGCAAAAGGACATCACCTTGACCACAGGGAAATTGTGATAGGCATTTTTTACTAATCTCTGATATTTAATACTAATAAAAAGAAAACGCTCTAATGCCAAAACTCAAGACTGACTAGATCGGACAGAAACCTCCAGCTCTGACTGCAGGCAGTATCCCATCTACCCGAATAACTCCTCTACTTTTTTTGTTTGTCTTGCAGAGCAGGGAGTTGGCCCGTAAGCTGGTGGAACACGGCCACAAGGGCACAGTCCTGAGCAGGAAGGAATTTGAGGAGAAGAAAGCAGCTGCGCAGGCTGCAGAGGCTGCAAAGAGCGACAGTTTCTATAGCAGAAGCCGGCCAATGTGAGTTAAATTCTCACCCAAACCCACCATGCTCACTGATATGTCACATGCTAGAATATCAGGAGGCTCTGTTATACTCTGAAATTTTAATTTGGCTGTTTAAAAGACTGAATATGTTCAGTGGATTTTGGAATCAATTAGCCAATGGGGCTACTAGAAGAAAAGTTTCTCTCCTGGCCTCTGCCTCTCTATACTATGTCAGTGTTCTGAACTTCTGTGGTGCATCACATTGACTTCTTAGTTAGTGTGAAAGAATGATATTTTCGATCAGATGATTCACTGATCTCTCACTAGTAGTAGGTAGTTGTGGTGGAAGCTGGGAGCTCCCTTTGCACCAGTTTCGCTACTGGTAATGAAATGCCTCATCCACTTTCAGTTCCAACCACATCTTATATCTCAGGCTGTATTTATGTCAAAGGATATGACCAAAAACTGCGGGCTTGACATAAACTGTCCACGGCTTCTTCTTTTTTTTAAAGCTTTTAATATGATTACATTTTTCTACTATTAAGGTGTTTTGTGTGGTTTCAGATTTGCAAGACATCAAAACAAGTTCTGTAGATACAGGGAAGCATGAGAAGGAGAAGCCAATAGTCATCTGGTGGACTTTGATCCCGCATTAGACTGTTGTTGAGCAAAACACTGACTCGCAGCTTCAAGACGGCTGCTCTAGCTGATCTGGACCTCTGACCTCCCTGCGCAAGGGGGCACTAGAGAAACCTGCCCTTTGGAGTCTGATTAAGTATTGGTTGTTGTAAGGCAATGTCCAGTAACTAGTACTGTGTACTCAAACTGGTCAAAAACAGTTTTTAGTTATTCTACCAAGAAATGCACGTGCCTGAAGTCACTGGTTAGTAGCTGACATCTAACGTGTGTTGAGTTTTGGGCTGAACTATCATTTTCATTATCAATTAATTTGTATATTATTTTCTTGATTAATCAATGAATAATTTAGTCCATGAAATACCAGAAAATAGAAATCAAATGCCATTCACAATATCATAGAGCCTACTGGGATGTCTTTTAATTTGCTTCACCATACCACAGACTGTATGGGCTGTAGCTGCTGTGGTAGTGGGCCAATTGCACGTCCCATTAAATTAAAGAACGCTCGCAGTGATTGGTTGTGAGCCGAACCACACACATAATATTTTCCTTTTAGATCTGAATACAAAAATGAATGAATGCAGGTTACGTTTGACTGAAGAAGTTTTGATACTACTCTGCACTGGGTTAATATGGTTCATACCTTAAAGGTATCGAGTACCAACACCCAGCCCTAATGTACAATATAATTTGCAACATCTTTTTCTTCCTTCCTATGTTTTTGAGACATGGTTTCTGTCTTTCATCAATGAGCGGGAGCACTAGTATTTCCAGAGGAAAATGTAAAATGCATTTTTGGCTGAAGTTCTGCACTGCTAATCAAGGCATGACAGGTCATAAAGTCTGAATCTTTTATAGCTGTGTGCGGTAGCGGTTTGAGCAGCTTGTATAATCCTTTATGATTGCATTTTACAAAAGACAGGAGAAATGGTAGTAATTCATCGAGTCCATGTCCTACATGAACAAGGCTTTTATTGAACAAGGCCTGCCCATCTGTTTAAATTCAAATAAAAATGATTAACATAAACAAGCTGAATGACAAAACTACAAACTGGAGCCCTCTATTAACTGCTCCTCCTGAGGAAAAAGATCACACAGATATTGTTCTCATTCTTGATAAAGCCATGTGGTCGTGGTATCTCCTTTGATGACAAGCCAATACGACCACACACACACACACACACACATACACACACACACACACACACACACACACACACACACACACACACACACACACACACACACGCCGGGTAATGGAGGTATCCGAACCTGGTACCTGCTAGGTGTTGAATTTGATTGAACCCTCAGATGTTTATCCAAACGTGCAGATGTCTTGCCCCCCCACTCCAAAATGTCTGTGAACATCAGTGACGCCGGTGAAATGGGAGCCTCCACACCTGCGGTTACAGTGATATTAGGCCACAAAGCCTTTTATCTTGTCCCAACAGGATCTAGGGAAATGTTGTACGGGAACATTGGGATGTTATATACACCGTAGTCTGTTCCATCTCCAAGATAAGGCGGTTTTCCAGGGTCCCAACTATGTTTGGAATACAGCTTCACAAACCCCACATTGACAACATACAGTCAGATTGATTTTAAAGGAATACTCCACGAAAAATCTTTTGAGAATCAAAAGCTCATCCCATGTACAGTAGGTATGTAAGGTAGCTCTGACACGTGTGTCCCTTGCTCAGATACTGTATCCACACTAGTTTAAAAAAGCAGGTGTGGTTTAAGATGTCTAGAGTTTTTGATTTAATTGTATTCATTTTGAAATTATAGTTTACTACCAAATAAAAACAACAGTAAACCCTCAGAATTTAGAAGCCATAATTTTAGAATGTTTTTAAAATCTTTGGTTGAAAATTTAAAGTAAATGGCCGATAATGATGAATCATTTTCAGTTCTACTCTCAGAGCCATCTTTCAAGCGTACATATGAATATATGAATATATTATTTGATACTCAAAAGATACCATTTGAGCAGAATCTTTTCTTTAAAAATCATGCCTTAACCAGGGAAGGTAAGTGTATTGATCGAGCAGAGTTGTTTTCCTTTGTTGTTTTTTATTTTGTGCAACAAAACATCACTTTATAACAAAAAGAACATATGTTTTTTCCAGGTTTAAAACACAAGTTGCTATTCATCTGCCTAGGTCATTTTAATTACATATCAATATTTGGTTTAATTACAAAATAGTCTCAATAAAGACCCTCCTTGCTCACTTGTATGGGATTTTTTCCATTATCAATTTTAGAGTACCATGTTTTTTCATCAGCGCTCTGCAGTAGACAGATGAAAATGCTCTTTTAATAGTTGGACATTGCTGGAAAGGATATCGCTCTTAATAGTTTCACAATCTGTTGTTCTGAGCTGATTCGACAGCATAAAGTGGATTTTGAATCCTCTCCAAGGTAATTAAGCAGCAGGGTTTATGTTATTTCAAACAGAAAACACTTTACATTAAATGTGATCCTATTTTAGGTTAAAAAAAATTAAATGTAACCCTAAAATAATAACAATCAGATATTTCTGCTGTCTTTTAGGGTTTTCTCCCACTTTTGTCAGTCATTAAATGGCCTGACAGTGAAGTGTGGGTAAAGAATTCTAATACATTTCACCTGCTGTTTGGATTATTGTTTCAATGCCAGCAACCTGTTATCAACTATGAGCTGACACAAAGTTTTATATGTGACTTTTGAACAAATTAACAGCTTACATTGTTTACCCACACTTGGAAATGAGACATTCTGCAAAAAACCTTGACAAGACAGAAACAAAAACTGTGCAGCATTTACAGACGTATTCCATCAAATGTGGCAAGTTAGAGCTGTGTCCCCCTCTCTGTCTGAATGCAGATTGCTCTTTCCTCTGTGGGTTTTTCTGATTGGACTTCCACCAAACTGACCCCCTGACCTCCTGTTATGGTCACATTGTGAAAACACGAGCCCCAGGATGCAATGTACCACCTGCAAAGTGGCTGAGCACAATCAGTACAGTGTTCTAAAAAAACGAGTGTGGCCACAGAAACTGGCAGCTGCACGGTAAACAAACTCAATATAGTTGTTCTTCTGCTAGCAAAGAAAAGAAATCCAGCCATCCATCCAAAGCCAAAAAAGTAATGTTAGGAATAATCAAGCATTTGGATTTGCATTTATTTGTGCCTATGGAAATCTTTGTTTAAAAACTTCCCTTAAGACCTTTGCACCTGCATACTTATTCTCTCATGGCACTGAAAGCCATGCTGTTTTGGGAATGCATTTTGCCTTCCCTGTAGGCCTTAATCTCTTCCAAGGCATGTCTTTTTTCACTGTTCTGTCACTGCTCTGTTTTTTTCCCCCTTCCTTTCTCTTCTTTTCAACCTCCCTTTGCTCTCTTGGAGACCTTTAGTGCCTGCAGGTGTATAAATAGAGCTGTTTTCAATTAAGGGCTAACCTCGCCTGTAGCGTGCATCTGATCAATGAATGCCCCTGCACCTGTGGTAATAAAATACCAAGGGAGTGGAGATAGTGCTGTGAATGCTAATCAGATGTTGCCCTGTTGTTGCCCTGTCTCATTCTTAAGGACAACACGCTCCTCCTGACAGCTTGGCCGTGGAAAGGGGGGGGCCTTGCCAGTACAACACATGAAGACCAAACAAAAGACCTGGTGCGCTCATCAGACATAAGTGAAATACAATACTTGAATGAATGGGATGCAGTTGTTTGGTTAGGGGGAAGCTGAACGGGTAGTCAGAATCAACAAATAGTAAAAGAAGAGGGTTGGGTTCTGGTAGCTGGCTTCAGTTGGTAAAATACCTGGATTTGTTAAGTATTTGAATCGTATCTTATAACCTTAAATGTTCTCTGTTTTTAGCTATAAGTGACGTGTAAAATATTTGGTTAATTGTTATCTAACAAGCGAATATGTCAGTTTTTCTTAAATAAAAAAACTATCAAAATTAGAATGATCTTTTTAACTTTTATTTCTTAAAATGTTGAAAGCTGGACCTAAATTGATTTGAAAGGGGACTGCAATTGATTTGTGTGAATGTGAATTTCATACTGGTTTCAGATTCGTAAAATGCTTTCAAACAACAACTCCGCAAAAGAAAATTAACATTTTGTTTTGTATTCCAGAAGTGAGAGAACAATTTGGGGTTGTAGGCTAAAAAGGTTGCATCACAAGTACTTCATGACATCAGGACTTTGTTTTTAGCAGCACATAAATGTCTTGTTCTTTTATTAGATATTCCAAACCTCTGAACCTGCCAGCTGTTGAAAATTGTGTTTTGTGCAATGCAAACTACATCAATATTAAAAAGTCTTGATAGCATTGCGTTTTATCTCGGACAAAAATAACAATTGATACGAAGTCAGAGACAACCAAGAGGGGCAGAGGCGCACGGCTGAGCAGATGTGAGGCCTCCGTTTCCTCTGCTCCGGCTCTGGCTCAGGCCCAGAAGTCCATGTCAGCATATGTCCTGACCTCGCGTGCTCATGGCAGCCCTGCGAGGTTTCCATCAGGCTCCCCGCGATCTCCCCACAGTCCAAACCACAGCCATGCTCATTGTCCATTGTGCTGCTGCGTTTTTACAGTCTACCTCAAGAATTCTCTGCTCTCTAACTCTCTACTCTATATTAAAAGTGAGCTATCACTTGCTGTGCCAAGTAAAACCAGTGCCACGAACACGCACAGTGAATACATTTCACTGCGGATCCAACCTCCAGATGCTTAACGAAAATAAGATTGTGGATGTGACTGACATGAGAAGCCTCACAACGCTGATCCCAGGCTCATTTTTAGCGAGCCAAACCCCTGCCACTCTCCACGACTGCTACTCTGGCCAGGGCCCTCGGGCGACGAGGTTTTGCAGTCTCTATTACATGTGCTGTCAAGCCAATTGCCTTTTTTGCTCTTTGTGATTTTGAACGGGTGTGTAACTTTGGAGCTTTCCCCCTGCAACCTCGGTCCTGAGACACACTTCCTGCCAGGCTTAAGCTCGCCACCACACCCCACCACGCAGCACATACTGTAGATCAACATATACATCAGTTGAGGACCACATGGTGCAGAAGATAATGAAAAACAAGCTGTTGTTTGACCTGGATGTTTCCACATTTTAGAAGTCATTCCATATTTAAAACGAATGGCTTGATTGATGAAACTTCTACCCTCCCTTACTTGCTTGATGTAAGACACCAAAAAAGGTACACGTACACATTGCATGGTAATATCAGGTGTGACAACTGTTGGACCCAATGTTTCCGTGCAAAAACGTAAAAACTCTCCAGTTGCCAGTTGTGTTATGACCCACTGATGCCGTAGGTCCACCAGAAGAAAAATGATAATGCGATAAACCTGAACCTTGTTTGTTACAACCCAGTTTACATCCAGCTTCTCCTACAATGTGCAACAAAATCCAAGGGAGGGCAAATAATACATACAATCAGGAATATACTATATAAGATGTTGATTCTGATCATCATCATCATAAACTCTCTGAACTATTTTTGAAGTCGTTTTGTCTTCTTTATGTTTGAAAGACGTAGTAGTGACATATTGAGGGTGTTCTCACTTTTACTTCTAACATCTTGCACCCTCGCATTCAGGCAGTCTCCAATGTTTGTTCATATGCAGAATGCTAGAAACCACTTTGATTTTACCTACACCCAGTACACTATAGCTGAGTGCCCCTAATGAAGGGGAGGAAGTGGTTTCATCATATAGCTCTTCCCACCAGGCCACCAGGCCAAGCTTCTCCTTTGTACTTCTGTAGAAGGAGGATGTGTCTGATGTGTCAGATGTGATCAGGTGGCCTGAAGGGCTCTCCCTGAGGCAAGGTTTGAAAGACAAGGTCTCTAATATGTAGTTTCATTGTTGCCACCTTGTTTTAATTAAATTTTGGACATGAAAGTTGAATCCGACTCCTGAGTAGGAGTGCAGTATAACCAGAAATAAGAAATATATCTATTTTAATTTTGTTACAAAGGAAATACTTCACTAAACAGCAGTGAAAAGGAGTTGAGAACTACTTTTAAATGATTTCAGATGTTGTGCTTTGTATTGCAATGTAAGCTAATGAACTGATGAGGAAGAAACCACAATTTTAACATGTGCAAAGCAGACTGTCATTCAGAGATGGGAGCTTGTTGTTTAAGGAACTAAATTGGAGTAGATATTTGTTTCCAAAACTTTGAAGTTTTCTTCAGCTCTATTTAAATCTACACCTCAGATTTCACTTCAAAACAATCTTACTCTCTCTCCCTTTTTGGACTACACTATCCATCACTGCATATTCCCCAAATGGAATACATCTAATTTTGCCTCAATAAGAACTCCTAAAAAAGGTGACAATGATTCCTTTGATCCACCTTCAAAACCATGCACTTCTCAGGCAGGCACTGCACAATTTGCAACCTCCCCAAGCCCCAACAGCCAAGGTGGCCACAGTATACAAAGAAAGCTCAGGTAGAATATCATGCGTAGCACATGTGTAACTGATACATTCAGCTCATTGTAATCAGAGGTGACAGAGCATTTTATAAAAAGCCCAAAATAAAGTAAATTGTCATGCTGTGTGGAATTTTCCTTGAAGTCCACCAGCCCAAAATAATATTTTCCTTAAGATTCATTTTCCCAAGCACTCGGAGGAAAAATATTCTGGTACAGTACGTGTTGTTAGGAATTCACTGTAATATTGAAAGTTCCCATCTGCCGTACCGTCAAAAGCGGCAGGCTACTGAAAACTTCAATCTGTTAATCCGACTCGAGAATAAAAGAAGAAATTATTTCAAAACACATCTGTTACACATCAGGAAATTCAATTCTCTCAGAAAATACTATTTGTTCATTTGCTGAATATTTATTTGCAAAACAAAGGCTATAAATTAAGAAGGAATGCTAGCCCCATATTCCTCAAAGAACTTTTTAATGACATTCCATTAATTATGCTGGGAATTATTTGCTGTAACCAATTTTTGCACGCGTGAAAGACAACAGAACCTGTTACTGATCAAATTTGTTTGCCAAGGGTGATGAAATTGCACAAAATGAATAAATAAATTAGAGTACAGCGTGAGTCAAAACCATGACGTGGCTATAGCACTTCGAAATAGGCCTATCACATTAAAGGTTTGGGAACAACCTTGGTAAGATTACTTATCAAAAACGGGTTCTATATTTCTAAGAATTGTTTAGAAACTTGAATTTAAAGCTTATTTAAGTCTATGAATGTCCAGATAAAGAAGACAAAATAAGCATTTGTTTTATTGAGTAGGTGTTAGTTAGTAGTATTGTTAAATTGGCCGGTCCTGATTCTGTAAGGTCTCATTTTAGAATACCAAGTGAAGTAGTTGCTCAAAGAACAATTTACACTTTGTCACGTTACCATGTCGGATAGACGCAAAGTCAGACCTTTACTTATTTCTATACCCAAATCTGCACACTATAATCATCAAAGCTAAAATCTATTACAAATATGACAAAATCCGAAACATTGTCTGATAGGGGTTAGATAATGTAAATGCTACCCCGAATAAATAGTGTAAAACATCAGTTTGGTGGGCTTAGGGTCCAGGAAGAAGGCCCCTGGACTGAGTACATTTCACTGTCATGCTGTTTATACATGAGTAAACAAGCTTGGACGATAGTTGCTGTGTAGTTTCAGCTGTTCACCCCCTTATAGAGGTGGACAAAGTGTTGCATAAACCCCAGTTTATAACGGAGTGATCACGAGTTCAGACTATACAATTTATATAAAATAAAGAATCACATTGATTTATTTTTAATCTGTAACCAGTTGTGTGACATTTTAATGTCATAGTTATATTGTTTGTAAAATACTTTGTGAGACTAACGGGAAACTCTGCTCGGTTGATGGCAAGTGTTACTCACCTTGACTGGCTACAATGTAACATCTGGAGGGTGCATTTATTCTGAGTTACTATACAAGGTATCAGCTCTGCATCTTTCTCCACACCTGGGTTCTGACATTTATTTAAAGATATCTAATACCTAATACTTGCTTTATGCTTAACACTTGCTATTTTAGCACTTTAGAAACATATTTTTTAGAACTGCTAAAGCCATCTGTGCAGTACACCAATTTAATACCTCTTAATTAATTATATTTTAAAAGCTACCATTTTAATTTTTATAAAAAAAACAACTCCTCATACCAAAATGAAAAAATATATAGAACTATATTAACTTCCAAAAAATGACTTCTTAGCATTTTCTGATTTAAGATTAGATTTATTTTAAGAAATGAGTGTGGTTGAATTAAAAACAAACCAACACTGTTAGTTGTACGTGAATTGTTAGCCATGCTAACCTCTTCCCTAAGGCCACCTGACTGACTTGAGCCCTGCGTTAAACATCCTGTTACCCCTGATTTCCACCAGTCAATAGGTTTCCATTAACATCAATGTGTGTGTTTTCACTGACCGCAGAACGGCTGCTTTCCGACTCTGGAGCAGATATGCAGTGCTTCTATTTTTGCCGGAGAGGTCCGCAGTAATTCAGCCCAGGCCAGATTGTGCGTGACAGGAACTTGAGCACAGGTACAAAATAAAACATCCGGTTCATTTTCAAAATAAAATACACCGTTCTTACGGTGGATCATATTTCCCTGCACTACACCTTGAAAATGTCATAATGGACGGAGACAAGCCTAAAGTCAACAGGTCAGAGGTTTTGTGGTTCTGTTTATAGAAACTCAAGGGGGTAAGCAAGCATCCACAAAGCGTAGCTTATATGGCGCCATTTTAATGTTACCAAGCACGCACCCACCGTTAGCATTCCATTGACTGCCATTCATTTTGGTGCCACTTTGACAGCGAATAACTTTACATCTGATGTTGACAGCAAATAACTTTACATCTGATGCGTTGTTTACACTTAAGTTGTCCATTGTTTCTTTCTAAAACAAACAATGTATAAAAGACTTCATTACCTTATGCCTCACGTCATGGCTCCGTAGTTTTTGTAAAAATAGGCTAAAGATTGTGTCGTGACCGAGCAACTTGCTGTCGCGTAGTTGACAAGTCACTGTATTGTCAGGAGATTCACGCAGACAGTTTTGACTCACATTAGCTGTTTAGGTTTAATTACTAATGTTAACAAGCATTTTAGTTTGTCTCCGTCCAGATCAACGGGATCTAATCCTAACCCTATGGCTGCTGCCTGGAGCGTCCCATGTCATCCGTCCCGTCTCATGCGGTCTCGTCTCATGCCGAGGTGTTTGCAGTTGTATTTGCCGATAGTTGGCAGAAATGGCTGCATCGCGGATGCAGGTTTCATCAAATGTAGGCTACGTTAATATGGAACCACAAACCATAACATTCAGAAATGAGCAAAATATGTATGGACATTTATTTTACTTTAACAGTTTTAACGTTTTTCAATTGATTGCAACAAATGTGGTCACAAATTTACCGGTGACTCCTTCTGGAAAATTATTTGCAATTTCGCATTTTGGACCCTCTGAAATTACCATTGGACACACCTCGGCATGAGACGGGGCGGATGACACGGGACGCTCCAGGCTGCAGCCATACCCGTCTCGTCGATCCATAGCCGTTCTGCAGTTTAGGGGTTAGTCCAACTGGACTTCCTGGATTGTATTTCTTGTCCCACTGGTAACTTAAACAATCCCACCACTTAGACCCATGCATTGTTTTAAAGCAGGGCTTTTTGTGGCAGCAATGCTTTTGCCTTTCCAACTAATGTTTGCTGTTCACGTAAAAATCTTTATCTTTTTAATAGATGAAAGAACAATGTTTTTATGTTTGCATGATGGCGAGGGGTCTCTTGTTGATGGTGACATGGTTGTCTTAACTTCTTGGGTGGACGGTTCCCGTGCACGGGACGTAAACTCGCCGTTTTTCGAAAGTGCTGACTTCTTTCCTAAATTGTAAGCATTAAACCGTCATAAACACGCTCATGCCATACATCATTTGAAAGCTTAGAGTGTCCTGATTCCATCGAGCCCACACACGAAGCAATAAGGTGACTCACAACTGTGATAATCATGTTCTGAAGTAAAGAAACACAGAAATATTTGAGTCTAATCGAGTGTGTGTTTCCTACCTGTCTCCTCGTGTCTTTAATCACAGCGGTGAAAGATCGCCCAAAACCTTAGTTTCCTACATCGAAAACACCCTAAGGTATTAGAATATCCAAGCCTTGTAATCCATAATTATCTGGTCCCCTCACAATCTTTTAGTTTCTGCCCAAGTTTTGACGTAGAGAAATCTAGAGAGTGCATCATTTATTGGTTTCTATCGTGTGTATCTTTTTCCGTGAACACGGTACAGCAAAACCAAAGACAGCGTTACATTCTCTGGCTTGTGTAGTTTGCAATGAACGTTGTTCCCAGCCAATAGGATCAGTCTATCTCAAGATACCCCCAAGCTAAGCAAATGAAATCTCACACTCCCCATTGGGCCCACGTGGGAAAGATTGATAGTGTAGCCCACAAATTAGTAGGTAAGGTCATAAAACTGGCATCCCTGTGTAGCCAATAAGAAGACGAGTTGATTGATACCAAACATGGCCAACAAAA
>NC_048411.1:26153126-26209950 GCF_013103735.1 Etheostoma cragini | reverse complement strand
TGATTTACTTGGACGGAAATAGAAATTCTGTGTTCTAACCTCTGTAGCTCTGTGTCAGTAAGGCCTAGTGTCACACTTTCACTAGAAACAACAAGTTTGGAGTGTTAACTTCCCAATGAACTCAGGATCATCCCAGAGGGCCAAAGTATGTGGAAACAGCAGCACTTTTTTAAGGGTAAAAATGTAGGCGAGAAAAACATATATTTTCAAGTGTTACTGAACAGCATCAACATCTTAAAGTTCCTTACTATTACATTTGCTTATACATAAAATTATATACAATATTTATACCCTGTATAGCCATTTTGGATAGATGTAAATCACATTTTGTTGCGTGTACTTGTGACAGTGCAATGACAATAAAGTTGAATTGAATTGAATTGAATTGTACAAAGAAACAATGGGTTAGTCTTTCTGGTGAGGATGGTCTCAAAAGAGCTTGAAATCTAGAGTTATGAAAGCTTAAATGTCCATGAAGCAGATACACTGAAACTCACAGAGCTTATAAATTAAGATTTATGCTGTCTTGTAGTGTTTCCCCTTCTTAACTTTCTAAAAGTAATTTCATATCTGTGGGACAGATGTTCTTAATAAGATTTTTTCTTCAACAAGCCAGATGATGACTGTTCACATAATTTCCTCACTTCTTTTTCTACTAATGTCAGGGCCCACCTGCCTTGACCACAATCCAAAAACAAAACACTTTAAACACATGGCTAGATCACAGTTAGCTTAATACCTAGTCATTAACCTCTAATAACCATCTTTTTATAGTGAAATTCTTGTTATCCCTCCTAAATGAGGCTTGATAAGAAATTTGTTAATTGACGGGAAACTCAAACTTGCTGTGGTCCACATGTTTTTCTGAAGTATTATTCACTCTCCGTGACTGTGTGTGTTTCTTTAGCTACTGGATGGGGTAACCCCAGTCACTTGCCTCCTCAACACCTGTGTTTACTTTGGGGCCTCGGCCCCCATGACCCAGCAACAATCCTTCACTCACTCAGAAGATGGAGTGAGGTTCCAGCCTCTAAATATGTGCTGTCCGTGCAATTTTACCACTGTGTGATTCCTTTAAGACTTTCATTATGGGCCACAGGACAAAAGGACTAGTATAAATTACAGTCTTTTCCAAATTCTAGTATGCATTCAGATCCTGTTCTCTTTTACTGTGATGTTAAGGTAGGTTAGGAGCAGACGTTGGCTTTGCCGTTTGTCTGTAGTAGTTGTGGCCTTTGAGGCTTTTTAAAGTGCTTTGTGTTCTTTTAAAGCCAATGATGTAGAATACCTTGTGTTCTTTTTGGACAGTGAACTTTGGATAGTTCTTTATGATACTGAACTAAATTGATTAGTGTTGAATATTCAGCTTGAAAGAAACAGATTTATGACCTGGGGATTACTGGGTCAAACTGGCAGGTGGTTTTTCAGGAAAATTTGGGTTTATTGCTTCCTCTCACGACTTCTGTTAAGGGCTAAGTATTGGACCTCAATACTATTTTGGTACAGAGTAAATTTATTAATAGCAACAAGTATTATACTGTCAAGAACCGAAAGCAGATGTTTAAAAATAAAAAAGTAATCCTTTTTTATTTAAACAGTTTTAAATGTAAGCTTTCATGTACACAATATTGGGTTCTTTTGTGGAACTGAAATGGGGACTTTGTAGAGCAACACGTTTATCTTCTTAAGTATGTAATCGAAGGGAGCATCTTTTGTTACCGGTGCTGAACTCGGGTATTGTATCAGCATTAATATGGAAGAATTGAAAGTAATGCTCTCCACCACTTCTGTATTTTGTTAGTTGAAGTATTCTCCTTGCAAGACACTTAATGCTCATCAATGCCCATCTCAGGCAGGTCAGTTGGTCCCATAATGCACATGTATTGTTAGTAAAAGGGCCTGCAAATATACCAGTGCTTCATTGGTTTAACAAATGTACTTGGGTGAGAGTAACTGAACATAAAATTGAATCTTGGGGGGGATTTAAACGAGGTAAAAATAGTAGTAAAATATGTGATTGTTCACATAGTTCAGCTCTTATGCTTAAAATACTTGATGGAACTGAAAATATAAAAAATATTCAGTGCAGTTGGAGATGGTTAAAGTCAATGGAAACAGGGGTGTCCTTTCCTTTGTTTTTACACAGTACTGTAACTTTGATTTAATGAATGGCCTTTTTTTCCTGTCTGTCTGCTGCTGCATTCTTAACCACAACTGAGAGGTTCCCAAATGACCTGTTTACTGCCTTTAAGATGTTAACTCACTGTGGATCTAATGAACGTTTTGCGCAGTCAATTCTGGCTGCAAGCCAGAGTTCTGTTGCTCATACTGCAGTGTTAAGTGTTCAAATATTAGTGCCAATGTTTTTTCAGGTGTGGATATATTAGTGTGTGCCAAAACCATGTTTCCATGGAAACAGGCCAGCCTTAGTGTAAAAAGAAAACTTGCCACAGTATCGTATAAAGTCAATGAACTCTGATAATACGGCTTTGCACACTAAAATTAGGAAATGCAACTGTGACATTCTTCCTTCTCTTTGTAGTTTTCAGATTTATTTTAGAGAAAATACATTATTTCTGTTAAAAAACGATATTTCGGGAGTGTCCGGGTAGCTTGGCAGCTTTGGTGAAGCACTAGATACTGGCTTGAGTATATCATGACTTTAATTGCATGTCATACTTGCTTTCTGTTGCATCTTGCGTAGTAATTCAATGTTGAAATGTTTTTTAATGTAATTAACAAACATTTTAATCAAGAATTAGTTACGCCCTAGAATATGTTGTGCTTACAAATAGTAAGGGAAGTCATGGAGAAAATTGTACTCAGTCTTTTTCAGTGAGGATTAGTGTTAAGTTAACTGTTAATGTTATAGAGCAGAGATAGGCCAGCGTACCATGAAGCTACAACATGTTGAGGGTTTCCAAAAAGAACCTTTAAGACTTCATGTGACTTTTTTTCAGGTTAAGAGAAACATTTCAAACCGTTTGAGTGTTGTCTTTTCCAGGACACTGGCAAGTGCAGGAAAAGAACTCAAAGATAACTTCCTGAAAGCCCTGGCAGAGCGAGAGGAGGCCAACCGCAGTGGGAAAATGACTGTGAGTACATTATTACAGCACTCCAATTGCTACGTAATGGGATTCCCCTAAAATATTTCCGCAATTCCATTAGGACGGGAACAAAATCCATACTGTGTCAAGTTGAGTGGAAATGCCCCCCTATCCGTCCCTCCCCAAAATACCATGAGAGCCAGCTGCCCGCCCCTGTCCAATCCATAAAACCCTGTTCACCAAACTCCAACTGCCTTGTCCTGGATGTGCTTTTCAGATTGAACCCCCGAGATGATTTCTAATCGGGCCTCACCTGAAGTCGGAAGATGTATTACCAATTTTAGGAGCATATGACTCAGAAGTCCACAGTTTATTTAACCTTGCACGACAACATTTAGAATTTTCACAACTGATTGATAAGTATAAGTATCAGTATTAGCCTTCTTTTCAAAATGGCTTACAAACTAAATTGTTAGCGCTTGCAGGGCAAGTGAAAAAAAATCCTGAGCCTGAACCTTTTTTTTTCTTTTCTCTTCTTCCAACCATATATTAAATCAATGTAGATTTAAATATTGCAATAATATCATAACCCTACATTGAGTAATTGTAAAAACAAAACTTTTATAGATTTTGAATATGCGTTGTGCCATGTTCTAGCAGATTTTGAGACGGTCTAAACTCTGGGACAAGTTTTTTATGTTTAAATAATGGCCATGCTGATTCCAAACAGACAGCTTTGTCAAGGCAGTTTGGGCTTTATACACGTTTTACACAGTGACCATTGTTAATGACAAATTGTGTTCCGTTATGAACGTGCACACACATATTGATTTTAACACAAACATGGTCGGTCAATAAAGGCGCAGTCGCAGCGGTAGCTATCGGTGCCAGTACCAGTGTCAGTACATGTATAACAGAGTCCATGGAACAAAGCTTTGTGACTAGCATCTAATGACTAGCAAGCATTTTCTTACCTCTGCTGCTGTACAGTGAGTTTCTTCCTTGAACATACGCTGCAGCCGGGTGCTCAGTTTGAGGCACCAAATGCTAAACGGG
The DNA here is from genome assembly GCF_013103735.1 of Etheostoma cragini. NCBI lineage: Eukaryota > Metazoa > Chordata > Actinopteri > Perciformes > Percidae > Etheostoma > Etheostoma cragini. Next base: position 26,205,847 of record NC_048411.1, on the reverse strand, counting down.
TTCCGGTGTCCACCTTTTCCTCTTCTCCTCTATTTGTGCCCAGTGCCATTTAATTTTAACCCCTTTCTCAACTAGCTGAAGCTGTATCTACATTTTTTTTAGCGGTGGTACCATAGAGATCACACACCGCACTCTCGCCTTCGGCCACGAACCCGCCCTACTTTCCCTCTGATTGGCTCAAACTTGTTTCATTGGTAGGTGGAAGTTTGTTGATTGGTTAAACCTAGCGCATCAAAAACAAATCCCATGAGGACTTTAAGTTCTACATTAGTTAGAGCTGCGTTCCTCTCATGTGATTGGTAGGTGAAATCATTTGGCTCAAAAATATAAAACCGCACGCAAGTTATGAAATTCATTATTTATTTTTCCTCACAGTCGCACGCCGGAGATCCGACATGGTGCCGGGGTAATTTAAGCCAAGCGCTCGTTATCGTTTACAACCAGTGACATGATAGGACATAAATACTGTTAACACTGATTATTATGTGCTTGTCTTACTCATATAAAACTATATTATCTTTTGTTCTAGAAAATGTATAAAACCCATTTAGCGTAACGATGAGCGTGCTTAAGAACAATTTATACTTTCTCTTGCTCAGCTTGATGTGAATTTAAGTTATATACCATTTGTAAATGTATGAACACGTCTGCCTTTGCAGACACCCAATGTAGCATTTAACAGATCTGCTTATATACCATATCTGAGCCTTTATTCTTGTAACTTGTCTCATTGCCTGTAATAGGTGTAAGGGTCAGGTGTATTGTCAGTTGAGTGGTAGGCAAAAGTGGGGGGCTTGCTAAACTCATCCTTTGCTGCTAAAAATGGCTTTTGCAATGTGAAGCATCATGTTTTGGGTGAGGACAGAGTTGTAAGTTGATGCCTGGCTAAGGGCTGAGAGTTAAGGATTCCTTTGCCCATCTCTTTGTCAGAGATCACGGAAGTAGTCTAAAAGCTTTGCAGCGGTAAGGGGGGCAGGGAGTTTCTTGTGGAGGGTAGAGGGGGGAAAATAGCTGCCAGGGCCACTACTATTGGCCAGTCCTTTTTTGTCTGCAGTGAATGCTGTCTCCATATTCTCCACATTTGGCAGTTGCAGTTGAGTTCAACAAAGGCCAGAAGACTCTCCAGGTGCAGTTGAAAAGTAGAGAGAGGCTGGTTGCCTTCATCACACCGTGACCTCCAGCACACACCGGGGCAGTTTGTAACAGAGTGTGAAGTGGTTGGATTGAAAGTCCACACTACCAAGTCTTAGGTACTCCCTCAGAAAATAGTCTGAAAATGCCCCCTTTGATTGGGATTGAGTTGCTGCCCCAAGTGAATGAGTACAACTATCTTTAGGTCTTATTCCAAAGTGATAGTAAGATGGAGTTTGAATGGCGTATTGGTGGGGCATCAGCAGTGATGCAGTTATTGTACTGTCTGCAATGGAAAAGGTGGAGCTTTGCCCGTCCTGTCTGAAGTCAAGCTTACCTATTAAGGTGTTGTTGATTCATAGACAAAGCCTGCGTGCTTAATTAAACTTAGATAAACCAGGGAGAGATTTTAACTTCCGAAGCTGACTATTTTTACTACAAACATTACTTTTAACAAAATTCTCTCTCTCTACTAACACTATGTGATGAATGGAATGTGTATCATTTTGGGAATTGTATTTCGCAATGTTCTGCGGACAGTGTTGATAGACACTCAAATGATTCACTTCCAAGATGCTGAAGTACAAAAAAAGGACTTTTGTTGACCCCCATTTACTTGCCCCTGTGGGCTTTGCAATTACGAGATCACATGAAGTGCACGGAGGGGAGTAGAGGTAGTTACACCAGAAGGTTTCCCCCTGGATGCTAGATGTACTATGCAAAAGCCCCCACTCTTTCATTCAGCCCCGCATAACTTAAACCATTTGAGAGATACAGCTTTATCCTTTCAAAGAAACCTCCAGTGAAAAATTAAGTGATTTAAACTCTCTTCCTTTATACAGAAAATAGAGCCAGAATAAAAACAAGCAACATATCATGTTGTGTAACATGGTTTTGCTGACATAATATTTTCCCACCTCTTCTTATTTTTCATCTCTTAAGAGCTTTCTTTACTGAAATATTGGATCAGGAAGGTGTTTATTTTCCTTTGAGACCCACTCTGTTTAAAATTGAACCCACATTTGTGCGCTTCTCTTTGAAACTGTTTAAGTAACAGGTAATCTTTATACAGTTTGGCAAGGCTTGACCTCATTGGGATATTTACATTGCACAGATGTATTCCAGACAACATGTGCACATGTGTGGACATTGTGTACAGTAAAACATGTGTCATACCTTTTTTCATAAAAACGTGTATGTTACTTTTATATTTTCTAGTATGTATATTTTTGAACATTAATATTGTAACCAATTGGTATCATACATATGTTACACAGGGGACATTTTTATACTAACATCTGCCAAAAAAATGCAAACAACAATGCAGTATAATGAATATTGACACGGTTTGGACTTCTTCCCTCTGTTGCACCTAAAATCCTCCTTATGAAAGAGTCAAATTACCCACGTTCATCTCAGATAAGGTTCAATAATAAGACCACCCACCATCGTAAGGGATCTTTCACACTGTCCGTGAGCTTTTTTAAGGGGTTATTGAAACACATGAGTCGAGCTCCTCAAACCTGAGGATCCGTCCTAGTAATGCATTCCAGGTCCTCCTCTTGACTCGTTTTTACTGCACTCTAATGCAAAGCAGTCCCTTGTCTTACATATATGTTTTACCCCTTTTCCATCATTTTTTATGTATGCACATTATTATTTTGAGGAGCATTTAAGTCATTTTAATGTGAATGCTTTAGCAGACCTACCGACTTTGCTAAAAGCATATTTGCCAGTCTTCTTCATGTTGAAATTTCCATGATAAGTGGGTTATGATTAAAAATACAAATCAAACGCAAATTGTCTAATTAGTTTTATTTGACTTTAAATGTGTACTGTCTTTGTTAAAACACAGACCCTGTCTCAAGTATCACCCACCTAATTTATCATAAAGGGTTTCATCATTGTGGTTAAGGACTGTTAGGACACAGATTTATCAGTTTTAGTCGCATAATGGAGGAGGAAAAAAATACATTGTCATCTTTCGTCTCATTCATCAGAGGGGTCACTCTTTTGTCCTCCTTTTTGTCTTGCTTAGCCTTTTAAGTCAGGTTGAAATTACACCTGTCACTTAATACACTTGTCAGGTTATTCTGTCTCTTCTCCCCTGGCCCAAATGGCTTTTCAAAAGATTGATAGCAGACATGACTCTTGATGAACAGAGCTCATCTTCCCTTTGTGTGCAGTCCCTTCCCCCTTCCGGTTTCCCTCTATTTAGGATTAAGGTGAATGAATACTAGGAAGGGAAGCCTACTTTGCATTTAAAATATTGACTTTGACTTTTTCCATAGCACTCAGTTTTTGGTTTCTAGAAGGAGCCCTATACTATCTTTCTGATCAGCTGAACATGTAAAGCTTTCAGTGCCTTGCCTTCATTGTGCTTTTACTTCCCCGGCCCTGTTGCGAAAGCTGCTTCACTGCCAAAAGTCACACACAAACAAAAGCTGCACCTGGGCAGCTTCGGCTTTATTTGCACTGGGTAAGAAGTTACGTTTTTTTTAAATCAAATTCAGGTCACACCTGCACAGGATGCCTGAGGGTGTCCATTGTTGGAAGGTTCACATCTCAAACTGAAGGTGTGTTGCCACCACCCACTCTAATCCCTGTTTGTTTTCAGTTGTTTGTAGAGAGGCTCTGGTTGTATTAAATTGCAACATATCAAACTTAATATTTGATATAATCTCTTTTTTTTTAGATACCTGGCTAACTAACAAACAATTTAATGGAATATAAAGCATACATTTGTTGCTGGCTGTAATAAGCAATGACATCAGAATGCTTTCTTATTTAAAATACTTTCAAAGAAACCTCCAGTGAACATTACTGACAAATCTCACTGTTAAATCTAGGTCATTAAGTAAGAATAAAGTTATTTAAATATAACATCTGTCCAGTTACAGCATAACAACTGTACTCAACGTTGCTGCTACTATGGGATAATCTTCTTTATGGGAAAATATAGCTTCTTGGCAAATTATTACAATTTACTGAACTGCTTCTTAGTAGAGAGTTTGGACACCTGGATATTGCTCTGCAACATTTAGTGTTGCAATGCAATGTCTATCATGGTAGAAATTTTGAGTGATAACATTTGACTTTCACCCTCAATTTTACTCACAATTTGAATGTGAAGTTACGTCTGGCAGTTTTTTGTTTTTTTTTAAATCTCTGTAGTTAAGAGGTGGAGTGTCACATTGTTATATAGTAAGACTTGCTAAAATTTAATCAACACTAATCTTGTGGTTACTCATGGTGCATTACAAAGAAATTACATGACAGATATGATGATTGATGATAATAATTGATTATAATGTAAATGACCATCATCAGAAGTTGTTAAATTTGATTGATTTTTCAGTCGACAAAAGAATATAATGTACCCTGAAAGTAAATATTCACTGCCATAAAGAGGCCAAAAAAAGAGTTTCTTATTGTCTCGGTAAAGTCATCACTCATTTAGTAACAATAGGGAACTTCATTAAAACAAAGCAGCTGGCGCAGTGCCTTTCCATAACACTGAATAAGTTTGTTTGCTCTCAGCTCATTCCCAAGCAGCAAGACTATCACAGAAGTCAGTTTGTTGTGTCAATAGTAAGGAACAAACCAATGGGAGTCACATTCGTCCTGTCAATCTTTGTGAACAAGAACAAATTGATAACAAATCACTTCTTCGTCATGTGAAATATTTGGTTCTCACTTCTGAGAACTTGGTTGATTGAGTGTTAAACAGTCGTATCAGGAAGGACTCATTCATGTGTCAAACTTAAAGTGAGAACTTTAAGTAAGTAAGTTAGTAGGCGTAAGTAAGTAAGTAAGTAATAACCAATTTTAGTAGATTAATTACTTTTTTTCATTATAATGGAGTGGAGATACAGTATATGTGGAATATGGGACTGTTCTTACTTATTTAACATTAAAGAGCACATGTATCTCATCTTTTTTCCAAAGCTCATGAATGTCACACTCTTTAAGCCTCTAGCACGGTTTTGTGTTCAATTTTTTCTTATTGCATTAGTCATGTATGGGGTATTTTAAATATATTTTACAATGAAATGTAGGAACATGCTTTGTAGTTTTGATTGGTGACAGCTAAAAGTTGAACAAAAATGTAAATTTGGTAACTTGCATATTTTTCCAATAGACAATGTCCATAGACCAATGTGGACATTCTAAACTTCACACATATTATTCTGGAAAGGCTGACAACAATGCTTTTTTATTATCAGACATTTCTAACTCTCTTAATGTCAATACACACCTTGTCATTTTGTTCTAATCTAAATGCAGATTGTTTTTGTTACTAAGACACTGAGGAAAGCTCTGCAGAAGATGTAAAAAGGTCCTCCTTTTCATTTTACTATTTTGTTAGACTAATTTGACTGTTTAGAATTGATTTTCAGTCTCCCACCCTTTCAGTTGTGGAATTTAGCTGGTTGGCCTGCGCTTCGTGTCTCATGCCCAGAGGGGACATCCTGCATAAAGGAAGTGTTTGTCTTTGGTCTGTGGACCCAGCGAGTTCTGTATTGATAAGCTCTTGTCGCTATAGATAATAAGGTGGTCAGTCATGCAGCCCAGAGATCAAGTATAGCATTGAAATTAAAGAGGAATTCCCAGCCCTATTGCATTACAAGCCGTGTGTGTGTCCCCGCTGCCCAGTCCCTTTGTCCTTGTCATGGGCAGTAAAAATAACAATGGCAAGTTTGATTTCAAAGCAGCAGGACCAAGGTGGACAGCCTTTAGAAAGGAAAGAGTCCTGCAGGGCTATCATATGACCTTGACTTGAATGGTGTCACAGAGTTGTGGAGAGGTTGGGATAAGGCCCCAACAGTTAGCAACCATCTATCAAGTGGAAAAAAGGACTTTCTGTCTGGAGAAGTGACCGTTGAGATATTTGAGATGACCTGATCAGCATCTATTTTCTTTTCTGTCAAATTCTAAGACATGATTTCACCTGATACAGAAACAGAAAAACTTCCATGATCAACCCTCAATGTCATAAAAACAACCCTTTTGCTCTATTATTTTGGCTCTTGATTTATGTGACCATTGAGCTTTGAACTGTAACGCTTTGGCTGTACTTTCTCACAGTCGCAGGTCTTGAGGAACACCATAACATTTAACTGTGAAGTATTACTTTTGGCTGATTACAAGATGTGGATTTCACGGCTAGTGTCTTAGTCTATAAAACGAAAAGAGATAGCCAAAGCATTATGTGTTATGTTAGTCCACACAGCCAACATGGCAGCTGTGCCCCATCTCTCAATGCACCGTATCTGCCACTCAGGGATTTGGAAAGGAATGAGAAAAATAAAGATTAACCCGCTCTCATGTTATATACAATTGTCTTCTGGAGCTCGTCATAAATGGCAATTGAAAGATAATGGACTTTGATTAATCTGATTCATACATATTTTAATTATTACGTCAGGGTTTCTTCAGCTGCTATCAATAGCCGAGCTTTGACATGCCATATTTTCTTGAATGAAAGAATAATTAGTTGGTTAAGGTATAAAAGCCAAATCCAGTCAGAACACGCCATGGGCCATTTGGAAGCTGTTACAAGGCGGATGAAAGGTTTGTTTTCCCATGAAATCAAACATCAAATATCCCAGAATGCAAGTGCCACTACTCGACTCACTGTTTTGCCACTGAAAGCTCCACTGTAATGTTTCTTCTGCACCCCTCCCTCTTGTGAACTGCTGCTATGTCTAGAGACATCTCCCCAAAAATGTGACCCCTGGAACATTTTCAGAGCATATGAAAACGGATACATTTAATCTAATCCCTCCGGATTTTTTATTTAACTCAAGGCATTAAGATTTTTCAAATACATTTGGAACACAATTGTTGAACACAACATCAAAACACCCATCAGCTTGATTTGCCACTGGGAAGATGGGGAATCATATTAAGCTGTCAGCTTGGTATTAAAGGAAGTCTTGCATTAGCTAGAAGCCATCTGGGAGTCTGAATAAACTACGGTTGTGCTTTGTTACTATAGTCCTTAAGAGCTCTCATTTTGGACACAGTTGAAGATTTATTGGGAAGCAGACTATAAAAGGATCACTTTATTTTATTTTGCTATTAAACTAATTGCTTGTGCTTTATCTTAGGTTAATGTATCCTAAATCACAGTCAACAAAGTCTGTAGATACACAGGAACTCACAGCTTTGCCATTTTCCACTGGAACAACTGAACAGCCGGAAACCCGGGGCTACATAAACTACGTCTTGAAGAACCTTGACTTTTTGAATATAAAACCATTATAAAGGCAACATTGTGACTGCATTTACATCAGCTCTGCGTGGTCTTTGGTAGCTGATTGAAGTATGTGGTTTCGGGTCAGACAACAATGTAAGAAGTTGTGCTAATATTGTAACTCACTTTCACATGAACATGAGATCCATGGCACAAGCCCATTAGTTACTACTAATTGGCCTCATTTACCTAAATAGTAATGACACTCTGGACATCTTTGTTTGTCTAACAAGCATGCTCCATTGTTCTAGTACATTGGTGGATACAGATGCAGTAGTACAATGGTGGTTACTGTTGTAGTGATTGTTAGCCATTTTAGTTAGATGGCTGATAATAACAATTCTTGTATTTTTTCCTTTGACATATCAAGGTCACATGCTTCTCTGATAATAACAATTCTTGAATTTTTTCCTTTGACATATCAAGGTCACATGCTTCTCTCCGTCAGATATATAATAAAAATCTTGTACTGTGAGGTTGAAATCATCCATTGCTATAATCAATCATTATTTACAGCCATATTATATTTTGCATTCCTTTCATTTGCACTTTTCATGGACTTACGGATTTTAGCATGTTTTCACTCCAACTCCTGTCCATGGGTTAGGGAGACACAGGGTACATGTGCTTGTTCTGTATATTAGGGAGGATTGAACATCTGTGTTGAATACTACCTAGATGTTTTTGGCTTGTCCCTATTGGAATGTGCACCTGCCATGTGCAGGCTGTGTTTTTTAGACTCCTTAGGCTTGAAATCAACACTTTGTGTAGCAGGTCCTATAATAAACTTGCTAGACTCTGAAATCTATTCACTAAAATACCTAAAAATGACCAGTAATGGATAAACATGCCCAAATTAATTTACAGTCGCACATTCTAAAATAATAAAACATTGATGCAGCCGATGCAGCATTACATTGCCGCCTTTGTTTACGGACCCATCTTCTTCCTGGCCTCCTGTCAGGGAGGGAAGCCAAGAGTTGCTCACAGTCTGAACTTGTGAGACTGTTCTGTGAGGCTGCAGGTGCAGTATGTGTGAGATTTGTCTTTAAAGCAATTTGTAACCACTATGTCCACAGAGAATACATATAATCAACAGATCCAACTCAAACAAACCTTGGTGTTGTTTCCCCGTAAATGTGTAGACTACTGTTGCAACTACAACTGCATTACCAACACTTTCCCCAGCCCCATCAAGACTGTCCATTGCTTCAAATCAAGTAAATCTAAATCCGGCTGCAGGTTAGCATCATTTAAAGACATGCTAACAGATTCTTGGTATTGCATCTTGTAATACTCGGTAGAATCAAGTGCTTTGACTTTAATAGACCATATGTCTTGATTAAACCACCCATAAGGTGCATTGACACAGAAACCCTTTTTCAAAAACCTGGCTGAACTGCATATCAAGGCATTTGCAGACAAAAGCAATTTTCAAACCTCATATTATCTCTATTATGCTCCTCCTCCTCTTTTAACGTGTAGGAGAGACATGGGCATATTAAAGATGGGGACTCTATGAGGCGGTGTGCGGTGTAGCTGAGTGTCTGTCTGTTGTTTGCTATAGCAATGTATCAAACTGGCCTTTCAACCTTCTAAAGTAAATCTTGAAGATATTTTTCAGTTCCAGTCATCAGGCTGTGAAATGCTCTCTTCCTTTCTCCTCAAGGTTGAAAAAAATTAGCCTTGGTGTGCTCCAACTCCTTTACACTTAGCTATGCGGAAGCTCTGGTATATTCTTTAAAAACTAACAAGGTTCACTAGGTAAACATTTTGGCTAACCAGGTAGCCCTTTGAGTGGTAAAGGAATCCATTTATGGTCAAAACATCGATACCCAATCTGGGAATTCAGCTAATGCTTATCCGCTCTGAGCAACATATGGAGCACATTCTTCAGAATCTTCTTTGTTTTATCACTACACACTGGACTGCTTTGGCTGTGTATTATTCCACCTGAGTAAATACTGGATGGCATCTCTCCTACTTAGAGCCGTGCACATGTCTTACAGAGGCGTACAGGCTTCAGCTCCAGTACCTTCTATCCCTGTCTACAGCACAACAACAGTCTCATCCCTCTTCCTGCCATAAGAGCAAGACCAGGACGTTGTGTTTTTGATTTGTATCCTGAGAGACCAGCTGCTATTGATGGACAGTTCCTCATCAGGTCAATGTCAGCGTGTCTTCTTGTTTCCCACTCCCAGTCTCACTGAAATGCCGAAGATTTGAGCTCATGGTTTAACTTGCAAGCTTCTAAAATTTAGACAGGCCAAATTCTCAGAATATTTTCATGACATTGTAATGCACATTAACACTTGTATGAGGTCTTTGCCAGAGAAAATTGCAGATGGTTTGAGCTATTACACAAAGGATACTCAAATTTGGTGTCTGTTTTGATTAAATTAAGTTATTCATGTATATAGTGTCATCTAAGTATTGCATATATTAGTACAAAACATTTCCTATTCAACACTTAAAACCTCAAAGGCACCAACTTTAGGCAGAAAGCATCAATATGTGTTAGGGAGTACACAAATACTTAACCAAATACGAACATAATGCCATTGTTTTATTAATGTAATGAGGGAGAACTAAAGGTTACACACATTATTTACACAGGGCCTTACGCAAAGATGTCATGTGGTAAAACGAGAAAGAGTAAACATGAATTGTGTGTATGTTATGTAAAATTAACCAAAACCCATGTATCATGTTGAGAATGTATCTGACACTTCAGGCTGATACAGTTCACCCATAGGTGTTGATACTGAAAAAGGATTGGGCTTTAATGAGCTTTGTTGAAGGGCAAACAAGAGTGGAAATGTGCACGCCCATATTTGTCAGAAAAAGCAATATGTAACCTATTTATCTTATGTCAGATAGTGAGCTCTGAAGACCTGTTTGTGATGTATTTGAATGCTTCCAGGCTACATGCCTATGTATAACTTAATGGTCAGGCAGTCTCATATTGAGGCACAGTTTTTTTTTTTACATTAAGAGTTGACCATTTTAGAAAATGTCATTTTTTTGCCTTTATGATTCTTCAGTTTACCAAAAGTATGTCCTTTCATTTAGTACCCTGAGCCACAACAATTCATCATTTGTGGTGAACACCACTGTACATTGCATTTTCTGAGTTATTCATGAAGGTTAAAATATGTTCACGTTGACTTAGAGTTACCAGACGATTTTGTTGGATTTTGTATAGTCACAGTATTTCCTTGTTTTTCAATGATTAGAGTTTTTTCATTTATGCCTTTATTGAAAGCAGTAAAGTAGTAGGTTACCAGCATAGCCTTGGCTGTTTGGTAAGTTTCAAATGTAATTTATCAAGAAATTACTATTTTTCCTCTGACCATGCTGGGCGTTTGCTTTCTTGAATGCCATGTGTTGAAAGCAGATATATGTGTCAAGTGGGAAGAGGGGAGAAGACTAGGTGTTGCCAATGCACTGCGTTAGCCTGGCATGCTAATGCTCAGTAATGGGTAAAATAAAGGATAAATATAGCTTCCAGTCTTTGGTCGGGTTCGGGTCATTCTTCGGGGGTCAATTTTAGGCCTGCGTTTCACTCAGGAAAGGCAGCCTAATTTCCTATACTGTGATCTATTTTCTCTCCACTTTGAACTCCCATTATTTTAGTAAGGTGTGTCAATTACACATGGCCAGATGCTTTTACCTTTTGTTGACATGTTATTCTAAACATTGTGTGAGAAAGACCCTTCCTGAAAAGAATCCTCAAACAGGAAGTGCTTTATTTTCCTGCTGCAGTTACATTGGTTTGGTTGCTTTGCTATTCTTTAGCATGGGTACTTAGTCTTAACAAATGACTAAAAACATCTCCCAAAAGAATCAAACTTATTCAGAAAATTCACGCAATAATGCATTACACCACTGCTCACCTCTGATTTTGAAATCTCCAGCACAGAAACCACTGGTCTCACGAATGACAAAAAGATACAGCTTATTACAGGAGCTTACTACAGCACTTTTTTTTGTCTCCACTGCAAATCACATACACATATCCAAACTAACATTTGGCCACAGTAACCACAGTGGCAGGCCAGAACTCACCTGCAGCTTTAACTATTTTCTTTAGTAACCTACCAAAGTGGCTGGGACAGTAGATCAACCTCCAAACCACTGCCAGAATTCCCCAGTATTTAGCTGACGGCTGGTATTTACTTTCCATCTTGCCCTCTTGTTTTTTTTTTTCAATTGTGTTCCCTTACAGTACTTCCAGCTCTACTTTATTTATCAGTTATGCATTTCCAGCCACCATCTGGCTCAGCTGATATCGCAGTGCTGGCCTGGTTGTAACATGGATATCCCTCTCATTTATCTTATCACCTATGACAAAAAAACACAGCAAAATCTACTCATCTTGTCTAAGCAGAAAGGAGTCTGATATCAGCCAGCAGCGACCAGGAAAAGGGTGAAAAAGATAAACATGTTTGCACTCCCAGACATGTAGCGTTGCTCTTATTGCTTTAGACAATGTTAGTGTTGTCTTAAACCACAGGCCCCCTTTTTAGTTATTTCAGAGCCACAGAAAGCAGAGATCAAACGGAATCACAGTCTCTATTATTCTTTTCCTCTTGCAGGGCTGAACTGAAGTGCATTTCATGGTTTGAAAAACACAGTAAAAACACTGTGAATTCCTTGTGCTGCAGTGTGACAGCCGGCAATTGCAGGAGTCTCATGGCAAGCCCAAAGGGGGAGCTTCTCAGCAGAGCAGCAGGCCAACTAAAACAGAATCATGTTTGAACACCTATTTCCACTGGGAAGGGGGGAGGGGGAGCTCCGCAAGCTTTAATTAGGATCTTAAAACAGGCAAGCCTTTGATAAAGACTCCACTGTGTACATCTTATTCCTCTGAAGGCTGTGCTGGCTTATGTCATCCACTTTGATCCTACTTTTTCAGAGCATGGTGTCGGACATGTCTTTGCCGCCGATAACACACTGGTCAAGTTGTGATGTAGAAAAAACAATGAGGCCTGACCCCACCTTCCCCCCCCCCCACACCACCACATCCGAAGTGCATGAGTGTGTGCGGTATGTTGTACCTCCCACGTTTTTTTTTTTTTTTTGTCCAGTATGGAAACGTTGCCATTAATTTTCCGAGCACTGTCATAAACATCACCTCCTGGTTAAATAGGAGCTGTTACAGGGTGCTGCCCCACAATGTGCGAGGGCAACAATATTTGACTTGGACGTGTTCCTGGTGATGAGGCCAAACCCTGCAGCAGGCCTCTTGGCAGATGTCATGCCTGAGTGCTTTGGAATAATGCTGATAGGAGCTGCGCTATACTGGACTATACCCATGACAGGCTTGGCTTTAATCTGTGCATCAGCATTCAGAGCAAACCAGTCAGCAGCACAACACTTTGCAAACAGTTACATTCCCATCAATAATTAGACTGATTGAATTAAAACAATTGCAATTCAAGCAACACCTAGCTGCTGAAATGGACATCGACATCAACTATTTGGTCAATAATATTGTGATATCTGATATCTCTAAATCGCCCAGCACTAACTAGAAATCATCTTATAGTGACAGCAGTAGCGGCTTGTCTGGAATAAACAAAAGAACTGTCATCTTAGTGTGATAAGCTTAAGCCACAATGGCTGAACCGCTGAAAAAAGATTTTTTTTAAATAAAAAATCCAAGGAAAGAAATGCAACACTATTTGATTGCAAGGTGATCTTAAGGCGAACACTTCAGTTTTTGTAAAAACAACTCGAACAAAGTAACCAAATTGGATGAATTTATCATTATTTCAGATTCGTGTTTTGAAGCATCACAATTGAATATGGATTTATTAATCCCAACTGTCCCAGATCATAGTTCTTGAAAAGAATCAGAGCCAAACAAAGCAGTTGAAGACTTCGAGGAAGTACAGCCAGGAAGACAATGGGAATATTGAGAATTCCTCTATTAGGGAAGACCAGGATTAGCAGAGACTTCCTGTTAGTGACTAGCTCAGAGCCAGACCAGCCTGTGATGTTGGCATTAAAGAGAGACCATAACCTTTTGAAGGGATACCTTAAACAGGCCAGCCACAGGGGGCATGTTTTCTTTCCCATGACACATTGAGCTGCCACTTAGCCCACAGAGAACATGTTCAGCCCACCTCCTTTTCCTTCCCCCTCAGGGACAACTGACGGATCATAAACTCATACTAAAGAAAGAGCTCACAAAGAGAAATTTACGATAATGGTTTGTGAAATAACTTTCAAATTACAAGGAGTGGAGGTGCTCTGTTTTGTGTCAATGTGTTGTGGTTACTGCAAGAGTACAGCCATCTTTTAAGGAACACAGGTGGGAACTGTTTGCTAAAAAGCTCTATGGCACTTGACCCCATTATCGCTAAGGCTGCTTCATTCATTGTAATTTGTCACGCAAATTTGTAACAAAATCACCTGTAATTGCTTATTCATGGCTTTGTGTTGTTTTCTCTCATTCAGCAGATACAGATTTTGCTCTTCTATTCTATATCAATTGAAACATATTTGTGAATGTGTGTGACCCTGTTTTAAAGCTTCAGCTGTTAGGTATTATGTGCATTGAATGTTTAGATTTACAGCTCTCACCTCGGTGTCTACCATTCATAAGATAAACAAGTCATCTGAATTTCTAAACACTGATTGGTTTAATTTCTGAGAGCCGGACAATGTTACGGAAATGTTTTTGCTGGAACTTAAACCTGTGTTAAGAGTGAGTTCATCTAGGCATGTAACGTTTTAACCTTCGCCCAAAGTAAACACTAGTGTGTAATATTCTTAGAGTGTTTGGTTGGTGTATTGCAAATTTTGCCCTACATGTTTTTTTTGCCTTAAATTAGTTTTTTTTTCAGTTCAATTATTGTCAGATTTTCATGCATGTAGAGATCTTCTAAAACCACCATTTGTCACACCCAAAATATTGTTTCGTCATATCGGCTAGGGCTGTAACAATATGCAAAATGAAACCGAAATCGCAACACTCAGCTCCACGAACCTTGGCCGGCTCACAAGCCCAAACAAGTGTGTGCGGCGGGCCTGTTTTTTTATCTTTTCCGGTCTAGCTAGATGTGGTTGTTGGAACAGCATGTCTAAAAAAACTACAAAGTTTGCTAGGCCAAAAAGAACGTTAATCTTGCAACAAAAAAAATGTATGCCATTAAAATGACTTTGCGTTAACGCGTTTAAGTGACAGCACTAGTATTTTACAATCATTTTTAGTTTTAAGTAAATGCGACATTTAGTCACGTCTGTGTTTTTCAAACAACAGCAGTGATCAGAATTAGTTTTTCTTTTAGGTCATAGCTTTAGCGGCAGACGGTTGTACGTAACGCTCTTGGAATCCTCTACAGTGAAATACAGTCACACCACACAGTTTAGCTGTCAGCATTTTAACAAAGATCTGTTTAAGAGCATTAGATAGCAGCGCAGACATTTAGCTAAGTGGCACTGTAATGAAGCACCAAAATACGCGTTGCTTTTCCGTACGGTAGATACTGGACACGGGTGCCATATCATCATTGGATTTTAATATGCGCGTGAACCAAAAATTGCGTTGCCTGTATCTTTTCACGGCAAATAAGCGTGTGTGGGAAGCAGTCGCACAACAGCTGAAATGTTGTGTTGCGCATGAACGTAGTGTTTAAACTTCACCAAGACAAGCACCTAAAATGACTTCTTTTGAAATAAGACTTTCGAGTTTTGTTAGTTTTGATTTGTTTTTTATATTAAAAAAAACACAGATGTCGAACAGGTGGTTGCCAAAGGGGGCCACCAGAGACCACGAAATGATTGCCAGTTGACTTAATCTGTTGCCAAGGGCAACTGTTACTGTCGAGCCCTGATATAGTTCGATGATTGTAACTCTTTAGAGCACAAGTTAAAAGAAACCGAGCTATCTGCCTCTCTCAGTCCGTTGAACAGTTCACTCATTTCGACCACCAAACAGGAGGCTGCTGCCTCATTGAGATGGTTGGCATTCTTGGTACTTTCTCTGACATGTTTGGTCTGTAACGAACAAGCTTTGAAAGCTTCTGTCAACAGCAGAAATGCCTAATAATGTGAAAGAGTTTGTCTCAGGTCAAAAGAATTAACCTCCAGTTGTGTGCGGGGCTAAACTTGGATAAGAGTCAGACAAGGAGCATGATTGTCAGGTCTTTCAAGATTTATTTTAGGTCCCTCCCACTCTTAAAAACACACTTTAGTTAATTTTGTGCGGCCTGCGTGGTATGTGTAAGATTTCCTTCTCTTCCCACCACACACCCTCATTGTTCCCCACATAAGGACACTCAGCATACTTTCAGATTAGCTGAAGCTAAGGCTTTAGGGTATTGTGGCTTTACTACCAGGACACGTTTGCCTTGTTAGCTTAGTGATGTTACTCGATGGCTTAACATTGCTATTTTAAAGGGACAAGCCACTGAAATGCCTCTGGGATATTTCAGACGTATTAAGTTATGTACTATACACTTTGTTTTGTGGTTTCTTTATTACATGTACTTCATTTTGATTGTATTATAATTAAATTTTTGGGGGAAACCGCAATAAAAAATTATTAAGTTTATCCTGTAAAACAAGAATACTATAGAACATTTCACCTCAAAAGAAGGTTAGAACTGAAAATTCACAAGTGATTGCAACTAAACAACAAAACAAGTTGTTTGTCAGTGCCTTCCACAACAACCCATATGACAAATTTGAAAAGTTGCTCCGTCACCTTCATGGTTGAGCTTTGATTAACTTTAGCCAGTGTTAAAGTTACACATTTTATATTCCTACCCATGATGGGTGGTTCAACAAAGTGACATGGGAAATCACTGTCCAATTTCTACCATTGTTGGTTTATTTAAGCCATGACAGGGTTCTTTCTCTATCCTTAACCAAGACGCTCTTCTTTATCCAAAATTGAGATTGTTCCCTAACCATTAACCAAATACTTTGCGTAAACCCTTGATTTTTACATAACCTTAACTTAGTATTTATTTCCCTAAATCTAACCATACCCTAACTGTAGAGATGGCAGATCAGGAATTGGTCACATCATTTCCTTTTTCTCTTTTCATCAGAAAACCCTAATGTTTGACAGTTAGAGGACTTGTTGTCTGTATTTGAACCATTTGGTTTCTATTTCGGATCGTCTGTGCAGCTTCCATGTCATTTTGAAGTCTAATCTTAACATCCTTAAACAATTTCAGCACTTGAGAGGACTATGAGCAGCTCAGTCACTCAAACTGTAAAAAGGTCTACACTTTGATGTACAATATTCCAGTGCTGTTTAGGCATATTTCTTCTATTACCCCATGCAGATTTCCAAACATAGTTTTCTTTATCCTGTAGCCTATCTGCATCTTCAAACACCTAATCATAACCTTCCTCTGCTGTGCTTATTTCTGTCTGCTCAACTTTTAATTACGAAACTGGAAATCAATCTCTTGCAGGTCTTTCATTTGTTAAAATTATTATCTGCACTTAGCCACCAATAAAATCTTACCACATTTTTCAGAAGTAACATGGATGCAGATAGAATGGGGAGGCTGAGCTGTGTCCACTGTCCCTCCTGACAGAAATATAGGAGCATATTAACGTCTGCAGCAAATTTGGTTATTCTGTCACCTTATTTGCTTCTTCAAATAGTGTGTCTTCAAATATAATACGACATAATTACAAGGCATCTACAGTATGTGAATGTTCCTATTTGAAGTTTGCAAATGTTGTTGTATATGAACCATAAGATAACTGACACAGTACTTGCTACACAGGGAATGACCTTTTGCTTTGCTCTCATAGTCAAGTTAATAATGTTCAGTAGGAATCTGCCTTTAACAAACACTTTTAATACTGACTTCATTAACTAAAGTAATTGAATTTAGGGCAAACATTTCCTTTAAGCTCTGCCCAGCCCATGCCCCAGCAGTCATTTGTCTGTCTTAAGAACTGATTGTGCTATGTACACTTTCCCTTTCAAAGCCTTACACCTGTGGCTTTGTCTGCTTCGGAATGTGTCAACAAAAATAAGGCCCTGATAACGCTGCACCTGTTTAATAAGTTATTTTAAGCAGGGTAAACAATAATCACGGAACAACTCATCATTATGCCATGAGCGGGGCTATTAGAGCACTTATGTGTGTGTTAGTTTCAGTTCAAAGGCAGAAAATTCTTTATACAGCTGCAAAGCCTTACAAAACCAAGTTTCTATTTGAAGTTGGACTAGACATTTTTTTCATATTATTGATTGTAGTGGTGACAAGCCTTCATATGGCTTTCAAAACAAACACAAATTACAGTGATCATTTATAAAGAGGGGCAGAGAGCAAGTTCAGTTTGGCTTCAATCAGCCTTCCACGGTGCATTTCTTTGTTAAAACCATACGGTTAAAATACATCAGTGTAATCATCCTAAATTGTATTTTCAACTGTCCTATTCCCACTAATTTAAGATCCACACTTTTTTCTCACAGAATATGCTTTCAGAAAATTATGCTGATGAAGGCGGTGAAAGAAAACCAAACAGTAAAGTTGAGGCCCTGGATACCAAAGCAATGGTTTGAAAGATGCTATTAAGTTCCATAGAGCTTAGGGAAACTGCAGATTTGGGTGATAATTCTCTATACTTGTGGGTTCATCACTATGAGCACTCGCTCCCACATACAAACAGTATTATAAATAGTGAATATGGCAGCTTCAATGTCAAGTTGTAAAATTTAAAGTTTAGGCCCAAAACCCAACCTGACCATGCGGAATGTGTGGAATAATGTGTTGCAGACTTCTGGAAGAGATGGTTGTAAAGTAAAGCTAGCTTCACTCACAATCAATTTCATGCGAACTTGAGTGAAATATAGAAGTGCTGATCGGTGAATTTAAAAGTTTCATTTGTATTCTAAAGGCCGTAGCCCATATCGTTTGCACACTTGGCGTTTAGCTGACATTTAGAGCCTGTTGCAATGAATTAAAGGGTTTGGCTTCAATTTATTTGATGGACATATGGGCCATTTTAGGGATCACGCATGTGACCTTCTAGTTACAAGGTGGTTGCTATAACCATGAGGCCACCCTGCCTTTAGCACACTGGTGGTTCCTTGCTTGACTCGGTTATATTCGTAAATGTTAACAGACTTATACAGTGCAACTCAATCATGTCACATGCAGTGAGTTGTAAGAAGGCTGGTTCCCATTAGGCCATGGACTGGAATCAATATTGTGTGTATGTGTGAGTGTGAGTGCGAGTGTGTACTTAAATGTGTGCGTTTGGACTACTCACACGTGCATATACTGTGTGCGTTCTTGTTTGCATACACATGCATGGGTACATTTAGTTGCGTTTGTGTGTACTTTGTGGTTCATGCGAGATCAACGGGCAGGGACTTCCCCTGTCCTAACCCCTGGCTGCGCTGCTCAGATTAATGTGCAGTGGGAGCAAGAGCTGACAATTAGAAAAGTGCTTGTTCACTCAAACCCTCAAAGCAAAGCCCGCTGTGACAGACACACACCACAAATGTTAACATTTCCAATGGGGACATGGAGATGTAAAATGTTGAAGTGTCTCAGAAGACGATTTGTAATAACGCATAGCATACTTGCTTTGAACAGGAAGATAATTGGGTTATGTCTGCAAATTACGTTTTGGTAGATTTGCTAAGATCAGACTAATCTCAAAACATTTTAGGAGGAAATTGTGCCCCACCCAGTGACTTTGATGTCTGTTTTATGTCAAAGGATTGTCAGTTTAGGCTAAAACACGAGAAGTGGTTACAAGGGGTAAGTGGAGTTCATGGAGGGGGAATGTGTGAGCAAAGTCGTCTCCTTTGGAAGTGGATTCATGATCTTTCCAAAGTTATGCAATAATTTGTTAGATCTGTATTGTTAAGACACAGTGGCTGTAGCCTTTTCACACACTGCTACTGATTGCGCATTATTTATGTGATGAGAGTTAGACATAAGCCAATTCTTTTAATACTGTAAGTCATTTTTGATAAGACCTTAAATGCCTGATATTTCTATACAGTTGTATGATTTGTTTTATATTTTGCTGTACAGTCTTTACATATTAGTAATACACACACTTACTTGGTTTTTAGATGAGGATTATGGAACTTGTAACAGTAAGTAATTTCTCTTGTTCTACGTAAAGCCATATATATTTTGCAATCTTTGTTTCTTCCGCTTTTTAATTGTACATCTAAAGAAAGGAAGAAAATCTCTTGTTCCTTTAGAGCAGGTTAGATATAGTATGTTTCACAATTCAAGCTTTTAGCTAACACTCCTTACAAGAGGGGCAAGACTTTGCTTAAGTGTAGGGTTGCAGAATATTGAAAATAAAATTTTAAAAAGAACACGCATTTAAATGGACTTGTAATTAATAACCTGAATAATTACTGAAGCTAAGAAAGAGTACAACTCAACACGTTTGTGGGATTCTGCTCACTCAAAAGGTTTTGGTCCTACGCTACACACCTGCCAATAACAGTTATGGTGCATAATTGCACAATTTTTACACATTATAACTCTAGAAATAAAATACTGGTAAAGCTCAAACATCAACAATGCAAGTTCTTTAGCATGTAAGTTTTTAGAGATTTACAGTTTGGAATGTCCAGTTTCGTTTTGCTATTGACTCTCTCTCTCTCTCTACCTGGAGAAAGGGTACCAAACTATGTGTCTTTTGCTTTAGATATTCGATTTTTTTCTCACAAAATAGCAGTCTCACATGTCACTCTGAATGTAAACACTGTGTTTGGATTGTGGTAAACAATATCATGATTAACCTTTCTAAGCATTAACTATGTGGCTCCCTGTATCAGAGGATGCAAGATGTTGAGGAAATGAATTTGAGATTCAGTCATTTTTACAGCTTTATGTGGTTGGTCATGGACCTTAGTACTGTGGCCTTTCAACATCCTGCACAAGCAGCATTTGGACAAAAGCACAAAAGTCTGGCAGAAATAAACACTCCATACCTTCCTGTTTTTTTTTTTTCTGTTTCACACATACTATGGCAGTTCTGTTTTTTTTAATCATGTTTAAATTGCCTACATAGCTCACAAAAACTTGTCATAAGTATCTCATTTGAAAAGTCTATTACTGTGATGCAGTGCGCTGGGGTACATTGTTGTTTACACCACAAAGCCAAAACATTTTTGTTCTCTCCTTTTTAGTTAACAGACAGTACAATGAACAGCCTGTTAACTAAAAAGTTGGAAGATATTAAACACTAACCAGATCAGTGTTGTGTTAATCCCCTTTCACACCTAAACCATTTTCTGCATGAGGTCATGTGTGAATAGGAGCAGGAATCAATATTAAAGGAAATCTGTACCACAAATTTCCCACCTAAAGACTTGGTAACATTTCAGGGAAAATGCCGGGACAGCTGGGGATCAGTGTTGTTAATGAAAGCAGTATTATTGCAGGGACAAGCACAAAAAGGGTTACGTCCATCTGACGCTTTCACGTGGGGTCTCTGATGACTCTGATGATGTATTTGAAAACGCGACTTGTTTAAAATTGAGCATTTACGCCATTTTTTTGTGTGTGATTTGATAACTAACAGGCAAATTTGTTGAATATTAAATACAGTACAAGAACATTGGGCACTGGACCAAATCAGCTCCTTGCCTGCAATTGCAATGCAAGAGCGGTCTTTCACCACGTGCATCCAGCATTGCCCCCCCCATCTTCTTCTTCTTTTGTTGAGTTTATTGGCGGTTGGCATCCATGATAGTTGCATTACCGCCATCTGCTGGACTGTTCCTCGCCCCAGCTATTCCGGCATTGCCATGGCATGTGTGAAAGGGCGTGAGACGGAAATGTTCTTTAATGTAGGCTAGTGCATGTGTGAATAGTGACGCAGCGCCTGAAATGTCATCCCAGTAATTTACCAGGAACTATGTGTGTAAGTGGCTTTAGATTCACAATGGTGAATGGGAACTTCTACAGTCCAACCCATGTACTTTTTACTCAGAACTTGCAGTGCAGAGAAGCAGTTAGATCCCATCAAAGACATGTAGTCAGTAAAAAACGTGGGAAATAAAGACACTAAATCCCTTAGTCTCATTTCATCTGACAAAAACTCTACCAAACTTTGTCCAAGACAAAGAAGGAAGGAAAATAATAATTTCTCAGGGGCTTTCTGGGGAGTGTGTTTTCACAGAGGTAATTCAGAGGACAACTCCCTCTTAACTTCCTCGTTCTTTTTTCTCTTGCCGCCTTCTGTTTTCCACACCTGAGCTGAAATGAAGATTTAAACCTATGTTGACAAACACATTAAAATCACTTGGATTTCCTACCTAAGTAGATTTATTGAACATTTTTCATGTAAACCTCCCTTTTAAAGAACTTTGTGACGTCAGAGGTCACAAACTGTAAGTGGACATTTAGTATTAACAGGATCAGACTGGCAAATCTGGCAAGGAATCTGTGTGGTTCCAGATCAAAGAAACATTCCTGTTTGTTTTATATTAGGGATGTCAGTTGCTTTAATTTGTGAAGTTTGAGTAGATTTGAGTTACAGGACAAGATAAAGGGATGTCAGATGGGTCTTACACACCTATACAGTTCCTAGAATTGTTATTAGGGTGTTTTTGAAACTGCCAATAGATGGATCACTAATGCAATTAAATCATTAACCCATTTCACACTGCATGAGGTGACATTCTCATCTACAGGGTTCATTGTTTTGTGTTCTTAGAACTCGTCTTATATACAAATTCTTTGGAGGGGTGGAATTCTTTTTACTTTTCTTATAGAAACACTGCTTTTAGTTAATATATAAAGTGTATTAGATATTTGATTCAAAGAAGCCGCTGTTACTAGATTATGTTAATGTAATGGAAAACTGTCAATATAGTTTCAGGTGTACATCAATATAATACAGTGAAAATGCAGAGCTGCTTCTCCACTTAGCAGCAATGTATTTCTCCTATGTAGCCTTGAAGACCACTGATTTATGCAAGGGTTTTAAGTGTGTTTGAGAATGTATACTACAGAATAGAAACGTCATATTTTTGTCTATTGTATCATGTGAGCTCATGTCCGCACCTTGTATGCAGCAATGACAGAAGGAGAAGAATTCGGCAAGCTGTTGGTCCTCAGATTCCAGTTATCTCTATGGAAGGTGCTGGTCACTTTTTAAATTCCATTATGTGTCCGAGTGAAAGATTGGTATGTGTTTACTACTGCCGGATCATCGTCATGCGGTCACTGCAGCCAACATCTGTGCCTAAAGTAGTACCTTTTGTGAGCTCGGGCACTGCTGTATCTTTTGAGCTGCAGATGCAGCTGACCAATGTAACATGCATTTGCCTCCACTAAAAAAATCTGTTAAAACATCCGCCTCAAATAACAGGAAGGGAGTGCACTCAAAAATAAAGTTGTTTGTGGCAGCGTTGTTCGTGCCCACTTTAGAACTAAGGGTACTGTGTAATTTTTGCATAGCTGCACTGTGGGTAACTCTGTACGATAATTTGAACCACTTTATAATGATTTGTCTCCAAGGTGACAATGACAAGTATTTGGACCCACCAAGATGAATTTGTTTCTGTATTCTAGTCGCATGACATGCAGAATGTTTATGATTTAAGTTAAGAGATGTTGCATGTCATCTCTGCGTTGAATCAATTGTACAGATGCAGCCGATGAAGCCCCATACCAAAGGAATACTGTAGCTGTGACTCATACTAAATACTAATTCTAATCTGATTTTGAGTATGTAATGTTCACATTGAAAAGATGACAAAATTAAGTATAGTCAGGTTTCTTCTGCAAAACTACATGTTTTGGAGGAAATGCAAAACCCAAAGATGGCATCTTTTCACATCTAGGAACTGTGACATCCGTATACAGCACAGAAGTCATAGGGAGTGGGTTGGTGGAAATAGCTTGGCATAGGAAAAAACTGGACTTTGTCCCACATTTATTCTAGGTACGTTACGTTTACGCTACTTGTTTAAGGTTAGGAAAGATCACTTTTTTTGTAAACGTTTAGGCAATGCAAGATACTAAATGCAGGACAAATGTATAAAAGACGTATACAATACATAAAGTCATAGTCCATGACAGTGTCATGTGTAAGTAATCCTCAGGTCAAAAATGTTTGAAGTTCTGAACCCTTTGTTCTATAGTGTATATATATATATTTATATATATAAAAAATAATATAATTTTTCCAGACAAGCCAGCCAATTATGATTGACAGTCATACATTTTATTGTGTTAATTTGTTAGCATATCAGTTACAGTCAAAACAACCTTGCTATTCCACAGTGTTGAATCAGTTGTCACAGATGATATGGCGTCTACCACAGATGGTAACATTGTTTGCATGCCCCCTTTTCACACAGATGCATGAGAAATAAAAATCCTTAACACAGCTACAGTTACCTCAAGGTCTCGCCTTTGTTCCCCCAAGAAAACACAGTAGCTTATATTCAGAGGAGCTCCCCACTGAAAAACAAAGACAAGAAAACCTCAAGACTTTTGTGTCAGGCATTCATGAAGAAATTCTCAGGGACTCAGATCTTGATAAATGCTTGCTTTACAACTCACACAAACCATTACCAGTTTCACACACCTGCAAAAGCATATCTCTGTGTGTAAGCAGTTTAGTGTTTAGTTATGTGTTCATCTTTGGTCCTTTGAAAGATGATTACTGCTCGTTTTGGTCAAGAAAATACATTTCTCAAATGCTCACTGCTTGTCCTATCTTCAGACAATTTAGAATACATAATTAAAGATATAAAACATGGATTTGGAGTTAACTGGGGGTCACAACATATAGCTTTTCTTCTGAATAAAACCATTCTTGGTTTTCTTGGTCTCCAGCCCTAAAATTAACCTATTTGGTAACCGTGATTAGGGTGAAGGATTTATGGTAGATGTACATATGTTGGTGTAAGACTTTGTCGCCATTGTTGTTGAGTTAAGTTCACCTTTCTCTGGATATTATTCTCATATGTGATGTCCAGTAGAGAATGTTTTAGCGCCCCCTAAAAAGGTTTTTATCCAGCATCAAAGGAAATTCACAAGCACCAAAACGTCTGATTTTCAGCAGTCAGCTTCCCTCTCATGGACGTGCGTCTGGCACTGATTTAACTGAATCTAAACACTTTGCTGTGAAGCTAGCACTAATGGGATCTCTGTTTGCACCTTTGTTGATCTTACCTTTGTCGATCTTAAATGAAGTATTTTTGTAAAATGCTAGATTGTATTCCGAACAAACCGCCATTATATTGTTTTGAAATTCAGGAGTAGCCAGCATGAGTCTTGGTGCGGATCCACGCTCTGTCTCTGATAGTTACATTTGTAATTAATCCGCTGTTCACGCATGCCAAACTGTAGCGGTTGAATACACTACTACTGTATTTTTACTCATAATCTATTGTTGAATTGTTACTTGCCACCAGAATTATGAGTTTTACTTGACATAAACAGACATTGCACCCCCAGACCCCAGATTCATGTGGCCTCCACAAAGCCCATTCAGAACCAGGAAAAACCCTGATATCCTTTTCCATTGATGCTTCTTCTGCCATACACCTTTGGCGTCTTATTGAGGTCAGTAGGCATTAGCGTTCTGTTGCCAAGGTTGACAGATTGATATTTTACTCTTTTATGTTTGGCGTGAACGGTACGTGGGATTGTCCCACTTCAGGGAGGGAGTTTTGGTGTCCGTATTTTTTTAAGGTTACTGGTATTGAATTTTTTGCAACAAAGATGGACATACAGGATTTTAAAAAAAAGTAGAACTTGCATGCTCTAATGGGACATATATACAGTTCAAAGGCATGACATATGCTGTTTGGAACTAGGCAGCCTCAGAATAGTTTCTGTATCTTGCACTAGCATTTTTGACACACATGTAAATCTTAATGATATTTCTAAAGAGCCCATACATTTTAACTGCTGCTGCAATGTGCCAGCCCTCAGACTTGCACAATAAAATAAAAGGTTGCTAAACAGGACAGGAAATGTAACAGAATGGATTAAAGTGCCCACAAAGTCACCAGTAACTCACCAGTGGACAAGCAGCTGCACTGCTTTCACATGTATTTTAGGCTAAACTTGTATTCTTCTTCCCACTGGTAATTTAAAAGCCATTGGAATGTGGAAAATGATTGTAGTCGTGAAGGGGAGGGATAAGATATGCCTTGTTTGGTCACTTTGGTGTCTGAAATCCGTAGCTGAGATGGCATTTGACTGATTTGTGTTTTGACCACATGTGCCAGACCCGCCTGCTATTCTCAACCTGTAATTCCTCCCTGAATTCAGGCATGCAACTAATTTACTGTAGGGGCAGGATTTTTTTCTTTTCCAGAGAGCAGATACTTTACCCTTTTTCTGTACAGGGCTATGTACCAAGTGCCGTAAGTGATGCCACCTGTCAGGCTGACAGCTTATTCACCATATGGGAAGGCCTTTATCAGCTGCAGTTGTAGAGAGCAGGAAAACGGGTGTCACCTGCCAAGGATTTCCAACCTTTAAGTCTCTTTAACAGGTTGCATACTTTAGAGAGATCCCATTGGTTTACTGTTGGCTTTGTCTTTTTGTCTGGTAATTGAGCAGTGACTTTTGGACATCGAAAGTTAGTTGTTTTGGTAGTAAAAGCAAGCTTGTTAAGAGATAGTGCCGTTTAAAAGAAAAAAGAAAGAAAAAAATAACTTCTTTCCACTGTGTTGAACCACACAGCAGATGGTCTATCGTTGCAAATCTTGCAAACCACTCTGCTGGTTCCGTCGTTACAGGTCTACATTCATTGCAACTTAACCTTTTCTGTTTTATATGTTTCAGTTTAAAATAACACTTTAAATGAGTGAAGAAAAGTAGAATTACAAGTTATACAAAGGACTTTTGACTTTTGTATCAAACTCCTTGTGACAAAAATCCACATTTAAATTGGTTGTACCAAAACTGAGTTGCTGTTAAGCTACTTGAAGTGTTGATTTTATGAAATCTGTCCATGTCATGTTTTCATGTTCCCATCACTGCTTTATGCTGCAACAGGAAGTGGCACTACTACAGTAAGAGCACGTTGTGACTATGTTACTCTTTCCCAGGGAGGCCTAGAGTTTAATAGGCACATCCAACATGTCTTCCAAAGACAACCATAACTTTTAGATAAGAAACCATATTGCTACAATATTTCCATACGGCCGTGTGTACTCTGTAGAGTATTTGCGTGTTGTTGCACGAGGACATTGAAAATACTCCAGAAAAAACAAAATTCATAAAGCCGATGTGAACTGATGCAGTTGGAGAAAAACAGTGAAGCTGCACCGTGGGCCAAACTAAGGAGGTTTTAATAGATTTTCTAAAACACCAATTGCAAAAAGCAGGATAGCATTTTCTGATTCTGAGTGCCCTGTAATTTGAAGTGTGTGGGTTCAAGCCACTTATTTTGTGGTGAAGGCTTTACTGTCGAGTTCTCCAAAAAGACAGAGGCCAACGCAGCCGAGGGTTGAGCTAGCTGCCTTGCCTTCCTTACTGATTGACCGAGCTGCTTCCCCTTTGGTATCTGGCCACAGTTGTTCTGCCCTCATGGCTAACCTCACTGGGCGTAGCTGTCTACCATTGGGTGTTTAGAAAGCCCAATGGGAGGGCACCTGCTTCTGGATTTATTTATTCCGTCTCTTGCACAAACACCCATGCAGTCTGTTTATGGATGAAGATGGAACGCACTTGGGGTAAACAAATAACAGCCTTTTTGATAAACTCACGTCTAAACAACAGCCAAACATCCCCATATTCTAGCATCCTTGTTTGCCATGCATTACCCCAAATTTAGCAATTTAGCCCAACATACTATATTACCTAATCTAGACTTTAGGTCACATATCCTCCAAGTACTATTTGGCTTTCTCTCATACTCATACTTCAACTTCCCAGAATTTCACAAATTGGGGAAATTCTTGTGGTCTTCAAGGTTTTATATGACAAACAAATGAACAAAAAAACTCTTACATTGTAGATGCACTAACACGCCCTTCATTTCATGCAAAACCACAGAAACGTATACAGTTACAACCCAGTTCTCAAAGAAAGAAGGGAAAAACATAATGCCGATGGAAATTTTGACATTAAATTCATTCATTGTAGATGATCATTAACAAAGTTAAATAGAATGAGTTTAAATGATAAGGATTGACCAGAGGTGAGCTTGCAAAAGAAAAATCCTTTCATTTATTTATTTATCTTGAACAATCAACGATGTTGCGAGACAAAATAATAAAATTAAAACCACAAAATGAAACACAAACTAAGAATATATATCTCAAAGTATTGGTTTGAGAAGGAGCAGGCGGAAGCAAATACCCAGTGTTAGTTTTGTAATGAGCAAATATTTTGTAAGTTGCTTTTGTAGGTAAAGCTTTAGTGCGTAACCTTTTCATAATGATGAATGTCCGTCTCATTCAAACCATTGCCAAATGATTTGCTAGAAAACAAATTTAGACTATCAGCTCCACAAAACTCTCTGTATTTTTTATGTGTTCAGAAACTGGTGTCCTCCGGCAACTTTCGTGAGCAGAAACTCGAGAGAAGAGAATGACCTCTTCTGAAGAGTTAATCATGTTTTTTGAATCCTCCAAGTCCTCCTTGGCATCTAGCAACTGCATAGAGGAGGGGAAAGGGGTGTGTGTGCATTTAGGGAAGGCTAATTTCATGTGCATCCAACATCAGTGGTGTTGTCATTACTTAGAAGAACTAGAATTCCTGATGGATCTACGCGCTATAGCTTTAAAACAAAAAACCAATAAAACATTGCATAGGGAAAAAAGGATTTCTTTGCACCGTTTTGTGTGGCCTCGCCAGTCTTTGTGCAGGGCTTTAAGAGAATACAGATATAAAATTAAACCACCATGTAGGGCAAGAAGTCCTTTTGAACAGTTGACTTGTGCATTTTTGTATCCGGTGCCAAGACATCTGTCTAGTGACACACCCTGTAATTATAAACGAAAGGAAAAGAAATGTCTTTTGATTATTTCCATCCTTATTGCATGCACACAATAAGGCATGCTGTGGCACTTACAACCAAAAATTGTCTTTTCTTTGACACAATGGTGAGGTATCTCAGTGACATGACGGCACAGTGGGATCATAGATGGTGACAGAAATGACAAGGTTTAAAATACTGTCATTGTGACCACTGAATCTGTGGGGCAAAGGTGGAATGTGTTCATCTCTCTGCTGAATGGAAACAATCAGAGCCCTAGTCTTTATTTAGTTTCGTAGATATAGACTCATTTTAAAATTAAACTTGGATGTAGACTTTTTGGTGGATGGAAAAGCAGAAGCATTTGCCAGGAGAGAGTGTGGAGGTCTGAGCAGGGTGGCTGCAGTCTATCAGCGGCCCATGTGGAGGGTTGTGATGAGAGGGTATGTTAAAGGTTGCTTAAACAGATTATGGTGACTCACAGCACTGTGCAAACAAATCACAACCCTGCTCTTGTATCAAAAAGGCACACTCCAACATATTTTACAAAGAGACAGTGTGTAAAATAGATGTATGTATTGTGGCACTTTTTCAAAGTTTTTGTAAAATGTAAAATAGCTTTTTGGAAGTGCTCGTTGTAATGGTGGTTTTGTTCCCGGAAATACACCGATATATACTGGGCCATACAGGATCAAAGATTTGTTTTGGGTAATGTAGAAAGGGTGTCTTCATCACATAGTTTGTCCACCAGAGATAACTGACAAGTTGAATTTTTAGTTTTTATGTAAAACAATATTGGTATATGTTATTATTGAACATTTTTAACACTTACATATCGATATTGACCTCCAAACTCCGGTATCAGTCTGGCTATAGATACTATGCTGTTTTGTCTGCAAACATCTGCTATGACAGTTTATGTGATTATGCATCACAATATCAATAATGCATTTTGTGATATATTGTATATATTGTGAAATTGTTTATTAACTGTTTATAGATAAAATAACCAGGTGGAAATGTTTTTTCTTAAGAAAAAATCTAGCAGGGCCACTAAGCAGTCCTGAACATTTGGATAATTTAAAAGGTTTGCCAAATGTACTGTTAGACAATGAGATTAGTCTATATACAGTCCCCCAATATTCAAGAGAATAGTTCAATATTGTGGGAAACACTCTTATTCATCCTCTTTGCAAAAGTGAGAAGAAAAGATCGATACCACTCTTGTTTCTGTGGCAGATACTGCTCTGGAGAGAAAGCAGGAGGGAGGATATGGTGAACCTACCAACACCTCTTAAGGTGCAATCATTCTATAGATGTTTTAAAGCTATGATACATAAAACCTTTCAGTTGTAAGGGAAGTTACAGTTAGATGAAAAGGAATGTTAAAATTTGTCATAGCCATATGGACAGACATACGGACTAACAAAGCTTTAAGGCAAATAATTTCCTATCAATGATTTTTAGTAATCATTTATTTTGAGACTCGTCAACGGTGATCACTGTTTTTTTTTTTGTAAATTAGAAAGATCAGAAGAATTTGCAACAACATGCATTCCTGGAACAAAGAGCTGGACTATATCTTTAATTTAAAGCTTTGCGATGTGATTGCTAAGAACATGTTCTTAGTGTTACGTTCATATTAAATAAAGTCAGAGCAGTTAGCATCGGATAATGTGGGTTAGGGAGTGCAAATGATCAGCCAGGTGCCTTCAAACTCTTCGGTAATTAAACGCTGGTCTGGATCACATTTCCTGCACAATGTGTAATTTGGGTAGATCCCCAAAGATCCAAGACACCTCAACACATATGGTTTCTACCATTGCATCCATTACACAAGCCAGCTGTGTCAAGTCACTTTCAAGTCAAATAAGTAATCATACTCAGCCAGCTCCTGAACCTCTCGCTAAACTCTCTGAAAAACATACACACACATTCACACGTCAACACACACTGAGCATGCATCAAAAATATGCAGAACACACTTAATAGTTTAGTTTCATATGTGGCAAACAGTAATAATTTCGAATAATTGCTTAAGAAATTTAAGTAAATACGGCTATTATCAAACGGAGAGAAAAAGCTCAACAGACTATAGCAACCTGAGGAAAGTTTGTATTTTAATGATCAGGTTATGTCGCCAAGCATTTTAAGAACTATCTGTCTTACTGAGGAGGTCTCTCAGGTCGGACTCAATCCCTGAGCCGCTGCTTGGAGGAATGAGCCTCTGCAAATGGGCGCCCGCTTTAACAGGTGAGCTACCCAGGCGCCCATAAAAGCATGGCCACTACAAACGTAATGTCCGAACAATGTCACTCCTCCCTCTTGTCTAAAATCGTCATCGTGTGCATGTGATGGGAAATAGTTTTAATGTGACTTTAAAATTACATCAACCGAGCCAAAACGCTCATGTTATTATTAGTTAGCTCGTTCTTGTTTCCTTAATGTGTCACGAGTTATCAGAGCTTAGCTAGGAGCTTCATGGAGACAGCTAAAGTTAGCTAATGTTAGCTGGACTACACAGTTAGCTTCAACTTTACATATTACCTTCTAATAGCTGTATTCTCAGTAATGTGACAATCTGCAAGAAACAGATAAATCCCTAAAATAGTAGTGACAACAACGTTTGGCTTGGTTATGAATCCTGTTAGCATTGTGTGCTTACCGAGCGACGTTAGCCTTTACATCAGAGTCACTTCAATAGATAATGTTTCATTTCAAGGTTTGCTCCATGGTTCTCTCTTGATTTGGGTTTGTCGCTGTGTGTTTGTGGTGTAAAATGTAAACAGTGTGGCGTGCCAGAAATGCAATGCGCCAATAGGCCAGGCTAATGTTGGAAGTCCATTAGCGGACAGAACGTGTAACAGCCACATGCTTATAGTGGCATTCACAATGCATAAGCCTCAGTAGTGCAGTACATATTAATAACAGGCTGAATTTGAGCATTAAATATTCAAGTATTATAAATTAATATAAATTAAATTTGATTGGTATTTTAGAGGAAGATTGACAGGAAGATTGACAGCTCTAGTGGAAAGTAGTAATTAAACAATAAAATAGTTTTTTTTCATTGAAGTATTGCAAATGCATCATGTTTATCCCAATATGTTTAGCCACTTATGTTTTTACAGTAGCTTATGGGGATCTGAAATAACAAACTCACTCTCACACACACACTCCACAAGGTATATCCAGAAAGAGGACAAGAGTAAAGCCTGCCAGAAAAAGGACTCCCACCTAAAAACATTCCCACATTCATGTTTTCCTTACCCCAACAAATTTACACAGTTGTTAGTGATGGCCCGGGATTCCTCCTAACGCACAGACCACTAATAATAAACAGTATGACAGCTGACACCACAAGGCACCTGCACAGCTCCCTGACACTGCAGGACACCAAACCTCCCGGGGCAGAGGTGGGCTTGAGAATAGGGGGGGCATGGAGGCCAGCAGACAGGTTGGGGGTGTCAATGTTAAAACAAAAGACTCCAGTTCTTGCATGTTAAGTATTGTCTAACCTCGACCAGCTTTAAGTATTCTAAAACTTTAATTAGTAAATATTGCATTAAAGAATAGAAGTACAAATCTGAGCTGCCCATTTGATTCCAGCTTTTGATACTTGAGAGTTACTTGGTGCTAAGAACACTTTCCACTTGTTACCAAAAAAACAAATTGAGGTTCAATTCCCAGCTCTGGTGGAAGTTAGCTCTAATTAGCTCTTTTTAGCCATTTTGCATTATTTCTGTGTCAGACAAACAGACACCTACAGTCACACATTCATTCAGACATACCCTCCTCATGTCACAGGATGTCAGGTGGTCCAGCCATTGTGTCCCCACCTGTAGGACATTGTCAAAGCACAAAGGAGGGGCACAGGACGTGTCAGCCTGCTGTCAGCTTCTGTTTGACTTGAATTTGTAAATCCCTTTCTTTCAGCCGTGGGGCTTTGAAAGATTAGCTAAAGGTTTGTGGCATAATTCACATCTGTGTGGGTTTTACTTATTGTCAAGGGGCTGGGTATCCCTCCACAGTTTTCACAGGCCACAATAATTACAATTGTCAACACTGTGCAAGTTTCACTTTTTTTCTAAGCACACAAGCATGTTCAGAGCAGATTGTTTGAGGGGTGGGTACCCACAAGGATTTGAGATGCTTCGTTGTGTTTATCAACTGCATAAATTGATTTAAAGGAAACCCCTGGTCTACTGTTCTTTATCGGTTTATGTAACCTTCATCTTAAGGTCACTGAGATTTTCCTTTCAGCCAGCTGACATTTCAAATGTGTACACATTAAAAAGAATTCAAAGAAGAGCAAAGTGAATATTGAGTATCATAAAGAGCCAGGTTCTCTACCTGAGACCTGTGAAGCGCTCGGCTTCTCAGGGACCAACCCGACTGATGTTTGCCATAAAGCGGGGCCTCTTACTCGCTGCCCTGTGAGGTCACAGCACCTGTTCTTGGTAATTGCTGGCAGGTGACGTAAGGCCTCCACTTGTTTTCCATGGTGTAAGGTGGAGGTTCCCAGGTTCCTTCCAACATTGGAGCTTGAGAGTCATGTTGGTTGTTTGCAGAAAAAAAACCTATTCTTGTGTTTTTATTTAGGTTTAAGGTACAAGGTTTTATCATCCTGATTTTAAGCTCCTATGTGTTTTCTGTATTCTTCTAGAAACGGATGAAAAATTTAGTAAAAATCTGTGTACAGCATGGTTCATGCAAAAATCTGTTTAATGCAACTGGAGTCTGACATTTGTGTTTGGTGATTATTTGGTCATCATTTAAGATAACATTTTACTAGGGTTGGGTCATAGGATGAAAAGGTGACACCATACATTTTTACATTTTACATACACTGCAGGTGATCTTTACAGTTTGTCTTTCACAAATATTTCTTATAATAATAATTAAATTAATAATTTTGAATGCATACATATGAGTTTATTTTAGATTTTTTGACTTGTCTGTGTTCTAACTTGTATTTTTGTAGTTCACCGCAGCTACATATTTCTGCAAGAATAATCATATTATTCAGCAAATACGGACAACAGACAACCTAAAAGTTTAGATGCTGCACTTAGTGTAAAGAAGCATGAAATCAGCTAGCAGGAGCCTGTTCTATATAAAGCCATTGAATCCATCATTGTTTTATCTTTACCAAATTGGCTTATATTTGGAAATTAACCAGTTATAAAATCTGAAAACAGCCCAGCACCACAGACTGTATCAAATTAAGATGTTGTTGTTGTTCAGACTCATTTTGCAAACTGTCCTTGTGATTAATTTACATGTTCTCTATAGATGAATTTAGCTATATTTATTTTTAGCACCACTACTCAAATGTTACTTGTCTCCTTTGCCTTTGATGGGTCCACCTGATGATGTCTTTTCCATGCTGGCTGCAGCAGGACAGAAGCCAGTAGATAGGGTATCTGGCCCAGGCTTCTAGCCATCTGTGAACCTGATATCATCTGTTTTAAACATTTGAGAGACCGAGAGAAAGGAACCCTCTTTTCTTCTGAGCTCTGGAGCGCTAGTTATCTCACGCCTTTTTAGTAAAGGGATCCACAGATGGCCCCTGCCTTGACAGTTAGGCCTATACATATGTGATATCGCTAGCTGAGGTCTTTGGCTTGGATCCTCTTACTGTGTTACTGTAGGCCTACAAGTGGGACTCATTCATGCTCAGAGTAAACAAGACAAGTTAGAGACAAAAAAAGAGTCCTCCTTTTCTCAAGAAAGAAAGAAAAGCTTTTTTATCTTTGTGAAGGAAGACAAAACAACCTCTTGACACCTGAGTGTGTCTTCTGTTTGGAGTTCTTCCCATCCATTGTCATCATGTGTTATCTAAACCATCAAATTGACATGAAAAGATCATTTCATGTTCTGATGTCACCTGAGGGAGGATTTGGACTACTTGCCTTTCATTTGCTTTGTCTGAATCTGGTGACCAAAACCATTTGTCATCCTTTTTCTTCTCCCAGGTTATGTCTGGGGGTGAGCTCACTTCAAAGACCTGGTCCCTGATGAGAAGGGGGGAAACTGTCTTTAGATTAATGTGTTTTGTTTGCGTTGGAAAATCAAAGCCTTTTTTTCTTCTTACTCATAGAGTTCTGATCAAAAGCAGTGTTTTGGAATATGGAGAGCTAACTGATGTTGCCCTGACATCCACTAGTTATTTCTTTAGGTCTTAACCCCTAAGCCACAAGTGCTCCCCAGTAGCTCTTTTCAAACAATCTTTTGTTTTATTCTGAGCATTTTTGCCACATTTTTACATTTTTCTTATTAGCATTTAACAAGATATTACCGTGGGTCTTGGGTCTGTGTGTCCGTAGTCTAACACCCAAGCTGACTCCTCTCAGGTTTAATAATATTTTAGGTCATGATAACTGCAGTGTAATTTGTGGAGCATCATGCTGTTGCCACTGATGGTGTCACATAAGGTTTTTGGGAATGACAGAACAGAAACCTACATTTCCAAAGCAATACAGAAAAGTATTAATCTTGACAGATGATTAGCAATAAAAAATATAATAATGTGTC
Organism: Etheostoma cragini; assembly: GCF_013103735.1. Lineage (NCBI taxonomy): Eukaryota > Metazoa > Chordata > Actinopteri > Perciformes > Percidae > Etheostoma > Etheostoma cragini. Next base: position 26,171,001 of record NC_048411.1, on the reverse strand, counting down.
AATATCAACAATCGAATCAAATACAATTTCATTAATATCCTAAATAACAATTAATAACATGGGCAACTGTAATACATCAGTTTGGGTCTGTTGAGGTTGGCCACATTTTGGATTTGGTCTAATTATCCTCAGGTTTACTTCAGACCAGGCAAACTATCTGCTGATCATTTTTGGGTCATATGTTTTTTTTAAATAAAAACTTTTATTTATGCATCTATTGTTTTGGATTTGGGTCTGAAGACCTTAACATCCAAACACAGTTTTTTCACTTCGTGGTTTTGTTATTCAAAGGGAAAATGCTATTGTTACAGCCTGGACCATGGAGATTGATTAGTCTAAAAACATTTCAGACTGACTCTAGTCAAAGCAAATACGTTTTATTGACATGGGCCACACCTTTAATCACCTTTTAAAGAACATGGTTTTACTTGATTTTCCTGCCTTATTTTTTACCCCAAAAGCTCCTTAACTATTCACACAACTTACAGTATTAGGTTTTGGCTCAGGACTCCAAATTACTTGTCATTTCAAGCTACATTCTCGCCTGGACTGTAGGTGTACTGGAACGGAACTGAGACTCTAGTCACTGTAAATCGAAAGATTAAGCTTGAGTCCCACGCACTTATCTGTCAGGATATTCTGTAGACAGCCCACCTCGGTGAGCTTGGGCCATCGCAGGATGACATTAGTTGGAGTTGTTTCTGATTTAAACCCTATAACGGTAGTCTTTGTATTTCAAAGTGGGATGATTTGTAACAGATCCCCCGTATCATTCCACTTTTAACAAGTGACATTAGCCTTTCTGGCTTTTACTCAGGAGGGGCTTGATGGTCATGATAATTTACACAGAGGGTTTTCTTCTTTTTCTCTTTTTACAGTCGGTCATTTTCATAAGGGATCATAATGCTCTTGGACAGGAAGTATCTGGCTATATAGACTACGCCCACAGACTCAAGACCCAAGATTTCGAACCATATTTCAGTGGAAAGAAGAGGCTCATGCCAGGGCGCTCGGATTTATGGTAAGTCGCCTTCTATTGCAACATGTCCACGTTGGTTTGGGAGGCCTTGACTTGAGTGGGATTTGACAAGATTTAAAGAGTAAGGAAATCTTATTATCCAGGATTAAAGATTCAGGTTGACGTGAGAGACCAAGGCTTGGAAGTAGCTATGCAAAGGACCAGTATGGTTTGTATGTACAGCATCAGCCCCTGTAGCCTCAGCATGAATGGGGAATGAAGATACACTTTCGAAGTAAAGCCGAGTATAGCTGCCAAATTGCTTAACCTCTCTGGACAAGACAGACATGAATTAGTCAATAAATTTGTAATCACAGATTGCCTGCGTGTAATAGAACACACTGTCATGTGCCATGCTTGCCATTTCACATTAGTGATTACTGAACTGAAGTTGTGTCCAAGCTCTTCTTGCTGATTTGGGGTTATGCTCTATGCCATTTTAAATATAATATCTTTGGGTTTTTTGGTTGTTGGTATAACACAACAAGCACTTTTAAAATGGGACCTAGGTCTCGAGGAAATTTCACTGGGAATGATTTGAGAAAGTTATACGTAGATTATTTGATTATCAAAATAATTGTTAGCTGCAGCAGCACTAGTCAGATGTTTTCATGTTAGAATGACAGTTGTTGGGTTGTTTGCCTGAAACGCCAATTTATACCTAATGACAAGTCCATTGATAATAAAATTGGAATAAAAATAAAAATAATAGTTTTTAAAAAAGCCTATCCCATTAGGTTCAACACATGGCTGCTTTAAGTTTTCCGGTGCTTTTAACCTGGCATATGATATATTGTATGTTGAGCAACTACCTGCATCAGTGCCAGTCGCACAATTCCAAGCCAAGCCACAGGCAAACTGCTGACCTTACAGGTATAAGCTAAAATGTACTCTGTGTCCCTCAGTGAGGTAGGTAACATCTTTGTAATTCGTTTTCTATCAGGAGAGCTGTGTACACATAAAGCTGTCAGCAAATTACCGGAGCCAAAACCATTCCCACATTCCACATGCTCGTGCATAGTAACATATTACCAACATTTCAGATAGGTGTGAAAAATCCCATGAGGACAAACATGACTAGACAAGGGGGTAATGAGAGTATTACATGGTTATTTTCAGGGTTCAGCCAAATGGCATGCACCCTGTGTAACCTCATTGACACTGGGCAGAACATTGTCTCTAATGACCTAATGTGGACAGATTTTAAAGGTAAAATAGGCCTTTGTCCATGATCTGGATCTTATTTTCTTAGTTTTGATGATCATCCTTGTTCTGTAGGACTTGATCTTTGGTTCACAGCTGAACCAAAAGGTACAGTAGCTCACTAGAAGCTCTGACAGCCACATGAGTATTTTAGTAGCAAGTTTGCACAATCATTTTTAACTTTTAGGACAAAAAGTAAGACTGAGGTAGTAAAACAGACGAAAACAGAAATGTTTTTGAGATTTAAGCAAAACACAACGGTTTTTACTATTTAGTCTGAATTTTAAATATAACAAAACCAAGCATATTGTGATTCACCAACAGTATTTTTATAGTTACAAGATGTGTGTTGCATGGTCCTAAAACATATACTGTATCTTAATGTTAATTGCAAACCTTTTAATGACATAACAGTGTTCTTTACTTTCATAAGCACAATTTGCATGTCAATAATTAAAGAATACCACAGAGAAGTGTTTTTCTACAGCAGTTAAAGGACAACAAGAATAACAGTCCGTGTTTTATTTTTGGAAGTGGTTTTCCCTTTCTTTAAAACCAAAGTGTCAGACATGCAAAGCTTTGTTGTTTTATTTATCCATTTCTCACCATGTGTTCTGACGCACAATCCCACTCATGGCCTTGAACTCAGCCTCCTTTCTGCCGAGTGGAAGTCCTAACAAGCTGTAGGTGTGAGTCATTGGGCGAGCATGCCTGGAGGTACAGCTTACTCCCTAATGATGGTTTTATGAGGTTTCCTCCCTACACGGGTCTCCCTGCCTCCCTCCATCTGACATCTGACTTCACACTCCTTCTCTGTCTCTTTTTTCACCAACTAAACATCCGATTTACACATCTCTTTGTCTTTATTTTCAACTTATCTTACCTCACTTTTCAGGCTTTGCTACATCTTCCCTTCTCTCCCGTCCTATGTGATCCCCCACCCCTTTTTTCATCTCTGTCGGGAACAATAACACCCAGTGTGGTTGCCGCTAAGAGGGAGCAGATGCTGGAGCTGCTGCCCACTCAGTGCACTAAACCTCCCACCGCAGGACTCTGAATCCTGTCCCTCCTCCTCCTCCACAGCCACAAAGAACACAGAGCAGCGACACCAGCGCCAGCTCCGGCCTCCACCTCCCACCTCCAGTGAGGAAGGGTGGATAGGTTCACATAGACAGTCTGCGATGTCTCAAGGAGAGAAATAAAATAACAGTAGCGGAGTATTTCCCCGGAGCAAAGTATGTGAATTTAAAGGACAAGAAGAAGAAAAATGGATTGTTAGGAGGAAAATATCAATTACAAGTATGTAAAATGTGAAGCACATCTCTGCTCCAGCAGTTAGTGTGGATAACAAGGGCTTACTTTCCAACTTTTTGTAATTGGTGTGATAGGCCTTTGCAAAATGATGAACTGGATGTTAAAGACTAAACGCATCAAGCTTTTTTTATTGACATTATTTAATACTTTTCCACATTTTGTAACAACAGAGGGTCATGTGCAGGTGATATTTCAACTTTTTAAACATCTTCCCTTCATTATTTCCTACTACAACCTTAAGCTCCAACAATTATGGAAGCAAGACCACATTAAAATGCGGATTCAGTAAGCATTTGGATATGGTCTTTAGTTGCAAAAATAGGAACTATAGCTGGCTTTTTTCAGATTGTTAATACGGGCTGTTATCATCAATTGACCACTGTTTGGTAATCGGCTGTATAAGGAAAGTAAAACGTAATGGCTCATAGAGATGTTAGTCAGGTTGGTCACTTTTACATTTTTAAATATTTTCAGTTTTCCATCACATCCACGATCTTTGCATTTGAATCTACTCTATAGGAGGAGCACGGAACAAAAACCAGTTGAACAGGCACACTGGGTGTGTGGGACATAGAAACGTCATTCGCAAAGGCATATGTAAGCCTCTATACCCCTGGGAAACGTGGTTAAAGTAAATCAAGCCCAGCATTTTCCTTATTGCATATGTAGAAAGTTTACATTTAAGAAACAGTTAATGACACAAAACCACACAACAATAGAAGTAATATTGGCAATACTAATAAAGCTGCAATTCCTTTGACAAACTTTTGTAAATATTGACATTAAGTGATAATACTTTATACATCGTTGCAAAAAACATTACAAACCTATACATGACCATCCAAATGTAACCTCTGAGTGTGCCTCTGAGAGACAATAACTTTCAGATAGACATGTGAAACTGGTCAGTTTTTGTTCCTGTAACTTTAGGGCAAGATTGAAGCCTTTAAATAAATTTAACCAAAATCTTACAGTGATGCAGAACATAGGGTAAAAAAAAAACAATATTATTGTTGTTGTTGTTTAAAGGCTATATCTTCCTTTCATTTTTGTCTTTTTACTCTTTAAACAGGAACACACACACACACACACACACACACACACACACACACACAACGTCCTGGCCCAAATCTAATTATCCCACAGATCTGCAGCTCTTTGCACCCAGCTTCCTGCCACTCCAGATGTGCCTACAGCATCTCTGATGTCTATTTAATGTTCCCCAGCAAAGTGACCATCTGTTAATGCACTCTGGCTGTTCCCCTCCTTCCTCTCTTTACCTCTCCCTCTTCAGTCCCTGTGTTAAGTAGACTTTTAATGGCAACATCTGACATATATGTATGATAGTTTTGTGATGTCCAGTTATGTGTTTTGCGGGAAAGTATGACTCTCATTGAGTTCACCAAAATAAATTGTATCTACCCTCTTACAGTAACTACATCATTAAAATGCATAGGTGTTCTGAAGTCAACAGTACCTTACATGTATTATTCATATAATAGTTCTAATTCCAACAACTTTTTAAAATGCTGGATCATATAAAACTTTCCTGCACACTCGCTTTACTCTGTGTGCATTTGGTGACAAACTGAAAGATTGAACTTGAAGGATCTGCTCGGTCTGAACACAGCGCATGCCTTCTCGGAAGCCAAAACTATATTGCCTTCACGCTCAGCCTCTGCAATGCACCTGTGTGCCTGGCTTCATTTTCCGCTGTGAAAATATTTGCACTGCTGTCCTATTTTATTAACTTTTAATACAAAAGAGAAACTGTTCCAGCTCAGAAGGTGATTTAGCAGCCCGGCCTAAAGCATTGTGTCAGAGCTTTAATAAGGGGGGTGGCGGGATATTCTTTCGTAGTAGAGTCTGCTAGCTTGATAAATATTTGCTGGTAAGCCAGAACATTCCGTGTCGTGTGTTGATCTTCACACATGGCACACATGCTTTATTGGCTAGATCCTCGGGGTTAAATCCAGTTGGGCTGTTTGTTCTACATGCTGATGCTGTTTGGACTGAATTGATAGATTAACTCGGTGTTCCACCAGCAATATAATCATCAGAGACCTCCTGCCAAGTGTGATGGGCTGTTCTGTCCATGTTGGCCGTGTAATTAAGATTTAACGTGTTCAATTATGTGTGGATGTCACACATTTAAAAAACTCTTATTAGTTACCATAAATCTTTTTCATTAAATTGTTATCATACAAGACAGATAGGTTGTCATGTATTGTGTATATTGTATTGTGCCAGTTGCCTGAATTTTTTCGAGGCCCTTTTTACAAACAGAGATGGACCCCTAACCATCTTTAGGCAAGGTGCTATTAGCTTCTTAAGTGCCAGTCAAATAGAATATGGGATAACACCCAGTTGTGTCACCACATTATGTAATGGCTCTCGCCAGTGTGTGTTTGTGTGTGCATGTGTAGATCAGATGGAAGCCCTGATGGCAAACTGAAACATTTTAAAATATGATATGATCATGTGGTGTCATTCACTCAAAATAAGCAGTTTGTGTGTATATTTTTGGATTGTTAACATAGAAATTAAAACCCTAACCTGCATTAGCCTAAGTTTTATATGCAACTATCAACTTTGGTTAGTAGGTGAGGGTCTATATTATGTATAACTGTCTTCATTTTTGGTTTGTATTCATTTTCATGAATAGATACTGTAACTGTAATTTTTTTCAATTGCTCGATTAGTCTATTAAAATTGTGGAAAAATGTCCATCACAATTTCCTAGGGGACAAGGTGATAACTTTAGACATCTTCTTTTGTCTGACCAGAGGTCTTCAGTTTACAATGATTTCAAATTAACAAGCAGCAAATCCTTACATTTAAGAAGCCAAACAGTGTTTGGTATTTTTGTTGGATTGAAGAAGTAAATGATTAATTTATTGGAAATTGACTAATTGTTTCAGCTTTTTGTAACATGGACAGCTTAGAAAAATGCTTCCGGTAATGTGTTCATCTCAGTCATGTTTGGGACAACAACATATAATAAGAACAACATGAACTGAAAAGCAACCAATTTTCACACCCCATTAAGATAGATTCACTTAACTTGTGCTTTAATAAATATGGACAAATTCCCAGATTGAACCAAAAAATAACGATTAAAAAGGTGTGTGTAGGTGGCTGGTTAGATACAATGGGTTTGTTTATGGGGTTGTCAACTGGATATGGCTCATCTGTGATATGTCATTGAAATACACCCCATGGCACCCAGAAGGCTTAAACGTAAGTTCAACTTGTTACACTTTGACTCTTAAGACTGAAGAGGCCTTTTGTGATTTACACTGGAAAAAATTACTTCAGAAACAGTTACTGGATATGTATTCCTCAGCCACTACAGAGAAAAACAACTGAACGAATAGACATGCAAGGTATTTGTGCTTTTATGATATATATCATCCGGCGCACCGAGTCCAGCTCCTCTGAGCCCTATAATGAGACTGTTGACATTGCCCTGGAAATGGCCACCTGGAGATAACAATAGAGCTAAGCACTGTAACTATGGAAAGTGAAAAGGCACATTGCACATGTCAAACACCCATGGTAAATGCATAGGGAACCAGGAACCGGTGCTGAGAGCACCGTCATTGTTTCCACCAAATTCAGGTTCTCACACTTTTACTGGTCCATGTGTCTGGGTGTGGTGCCATCCAGCTGCTGGAGCTTTCTTTGTGACCAAATATGCACCGACCGTGCAGTTAGTTGCCCTGGTGACAGTTCATATGGGACAGTGAGGGAGGTGGGTCCAATAAACACATCCAAGTAACGTATGAACAAAATTCTCGGCATTGCTTCAACACTTTTTTTCACACTTTCGTCAGTCTTTTTCATGTTCAGTGTTAAAATATCTCACATCTGTCCCATTTCTTTTGCAAAAGTAAGCGGTTCACCATGGAATAAAAGTGGTCGACCAAAAATATGTTAATTGTTGTATGGCATTTTGGTAAAAGTAGCCACGGAAACGCTGTCAGATCTAATGTACAAAGAGAAGAAGTATGCATCTGTCTGAAAGCAATTCTCAGACAATATAATTTTCCTGAGTTTTAAGGGAAAAACCTTAATTTGTATTTCATAATTGGGACATTGCAGCAGTCTATTCTGAACCTGCTTTACTCAGCCAGACCTCTTGTCCTACCAGACCTTATAATTTTATGAATCTGTGTATTTTCCCCACAGTTTGCACTGTTCAGAAGCATCCTTTTTCTATGTGTTTTACTGGAGAAGGATACTACTTAGAAAGCGGGCAGGAGATGGTCGACAGATACTGTATCTGCGATGTCAGATGGTATAGTGTCACATGTTCCAATATATGTATTGCATCAAATAGTGGTATCAAAATGTAGACTCTACTAGAAGTGGACAATACGAAACATAAAATCACAAACAGTTTATGTGTTTCTCTACCAAACTATCATCATTGTGATATGGTAAATACTAGATTTTAAGAGTTTGAGCCAACTCAAAGTCAAGTTATTTCAGCAAGTCAAGTCTCAACTCCAAGGAAAGTCTTAAGTAAAAGTAAATCAGGACAATTCAAGTCTCAATTCAAATGAATTGAGCAAAGCCTAAGTAAAGTCTCAAGTTGAGGACAGTCACAGTTCAATGCAAGTTTAAATTAATTTAAGGCAAGTCTTAGTCAAGTCAATTCCCAAGTTAAAGTCCATCAAGACAAGTCTTGAGTCATTTGAAACAAGTCCAGGTCAAGTCCCAAGTTAAAGTCCATTGAGACAAGTCCAAGTCAAGTCTCAGTCAATCAGGCAATACCAAATTGTCTAATTCAAAGTTAGTCAAAACAAGTTCAAGTCAAGTCTCAAGTAATTTAAGTGTCCTAATTTAGCGTCAAGTTCAAAATCAATTCCCAATTGTTTTAGAGAAGGTATCAAGTCATTTGAGACAGTCCAGTTTGAGCCTTAAGTCGGTCATTCTGAGACAAATCCAAGTCAAGTTTTGAGTTAAAGTCCACCCCATCCATGAAAACCATATTGCCAGGATACCAGTAGTAAAGACAGTTCCTCTTGCTATTGGCTGGAATAGCTGGCCCTTTTCATAGCTGTTCAAAAACAGACCATTTTGCAGAAATATTTATTTACATTTCCCAAAATTGCATGGGGGTCTCTGGGTTTTGGAAAGGCCACATGGGTAAGTTTTTATATTGCTTGTACTATATGTTTGCTTCAGTCAGAAAATCAGAAGTCAGAAAATATCTTTATGGCTCAAATGCAAACTAGTTTATATGCCACTCGAGATTACCTCTGAAACAGATTCACAGAAAACATCTCGACACCAGCCAAACAACCAACATATTTCAATAATCACAGAGGGCTCACAACGTAAATGTCAACAATTTGAGATGTATTTGATCAACTTTAAAAAGAAAATTATTTACACAGTGTGGGTCATTAATAATAATATACATGCTGTTTATCATGTATTGGCTCCAGTAAAGCATCAGCAAGGGAAATATAACCTGCAGCATGCTGGCACCTTTCCTTTATGTTATGGTCCAATATTTACAACTTGCTGCTACAGCTTCAGCCCTCTCAGCCCCCAAACATAACGTTGCTCTTCCCGGATTTACAGTGAGCCTCCTCCATGAGGTCCCACTTTGTTCTTGGACCACAAACTGCTGTTTGAGGCCCGCTATAGCAACCATCAGCGCCTAAGAGTGTGACGTGGAGTTGTGTTACTATTATTTAAACAGCTAATGATGAGTACCACTTAAAATGGTCACCACTGCCTGGAGAGAACAGCTCTATAACAATCAACGGTTATTTATGCCTCATTACTTGGCATAACAAAATTTAAACCTCTTACTGCGTTTGCATTGTTTAGGCTTTTGTTGACTTTTGATGGTATGCGTTTTTTTCTGAGAAAATCTATTAAATGTAATTAATCAGTTGGGATACATGTTTTAATGGTAATTATAACAATAAATCTTTGAATAACAATTTTCAAAACATGGTATAGTGTTTCACAGAAGCAAAAACCCATTCCAGAACAATAGCATAGCAAAAACAATTTGGACAATACAAAGAAGAAGTGTTTTATACTGAAAGATGTCTCAAATTAATCAGATGAATTAAAACCGATGGGGAACTAAAGCTCAATCTGGCCTCATTTAAAATTGATTTTGGCTTTTCTTAACATAGTTAAACCAAAGACTTTTGTATTTAGTTTCCATGCCTCCCTCCTCTCAGATCAAAGGTTGTGCAGAATCCAAACTTAACATGGGAACAATGCAGTATTCAACACAACCTTAATGAGGTGTTTCAACTTCCAACCAACCTCTTATTTCACATCAACAAAGAGAAGATATCTGCAAATTTTATGGCTAGAAAAGGTCAATCTGCAATGAATGTTTTTCTTTTCTTCAACAAACATGTTGCCTCCATCAAAATGTTGGAAAAGCTTTAGTTGATATATGACTTGACAGGAAAAAACACTACTTAATTGTGTAATATACATGTTAGTAAAGCACATCCTTAAATTGATGCACAAGCTAAATGTATTACTGTAACCTGAAGGTCCAATACATTTTGTCCCTTTGACTCTGTCATAAAGTTGCACACTATTGCTTTTTTTGTAACAGAAACAACAGAGCATGATCCCATCGGATGCTGTAAATTAATCGGTCATTTATTTTGGATTTCATCCCTTTCTTTGGTTTCAATTGCTTATTAGCTACAGCTTTACTTTAATGCCTGGCTTGGCAAACTCCAACACAAAGCCCTCACAATCAAATTGGAAACAGACTTTTACCTTCGGCCACTCTAACAAAATATACTTAACTCTGCAGGTTGTTTTGCTCTCTTTCCTGCAAAGCAAAGTTCTTTCATAACCTGCTGTTTAATATTGATATGATAACTATGGATGTGTAATGCTCTGTAATCCGTAAAGTTTTCTTCTCTCTTTTTAAACAAGTCATGGCCTCAATATGGTGCTCATGTGTTCTTTTAAAACCTCATGCTGTGTTAGCCTGTAAAGTAAAATGTTCCGAAAAAACAGAATGCCAAATGGTCATGTGGCACACGCCACTACCACTGAGCATCAGTCTTTTCTTAAAACCTTTTAAAGTCTTGCAAAACAAAAATATGAGCTGTTATTACCAAGTTTTTCTTCATCTTGAGACGAGAGATCACATTTGAAACATTTCTATCCACCGTGAGCTGACATAGTGCAGAACAAGTTTCAACCATCAGTCTCAGCTGACTCCCATTTGAAATCCAAAAAGGCATCTTGTCTTTTGAAGCTCAACTACTTGGACTTTCATTGCATCTTGAATCTGGAAAATACAACCATCTTTTCATTGTGTGTTATGTTGCAGTGATGCAACCAGCGAGTCACTACACATCCCAAAACTGAAGTCTTGAATTTTTTGAGTGAATTTCATTGACAGAGTTGAGCAGTTTGACTTTGTGTCTGACTGGTAATATCTATATGTAGGGTTATTGTCTTTTTTATCCATTCTACATTCATACTGCATGCCTTATGTGAGGCCATTTAGACAGTAAAACACAAGGTGCACTGAAGACACTACGTGCATTGCAACAGAAGGCAAGAGGACAGACTGAATGCAATATACGCTGCACTACAGATTGGTTTTCCTGTGGTTAGCATTTTTATTTTACAACCAAAACAATATAACCATGTCGCAATACTCCCCCACCCTGCCTGGGTACTATGGGTTGCATCTTTTCATCTAATTCCATGTGTTTCAAATGTGTTTCTCTTAAGCAATATACGCCCACAAAAACAAAACAAAATGGCCTGGCATGCTTAGCCAGTGCCACCCAAAAACCTTACAATATTTGGTAGCTTCTAGTAATTAAAAAAACTAAATGCGATCTTTTAAGATAATTCATCCCAAACAACTTTGGCTTCCACTGTACCACTGCATTGAGTAACCCCTCGCCTTTTGAAAGTTCCTTTAAGCTTAAGAAATGTCTTCATTGTAATCATTTACAAACAATTACTGTGTCCTCTTCTCTACAGCTACTACAACTGGAAGACACAGGTGTCAACCTCCAACTCGAGCCCTAACTTTGAGGTGATTTATGACGACCCTAACGGCCTTCTCTTTAAGAACAAGAGGGACAAAAAGATCCTGAATGTGGACCCCTTGGTAGGTTTGTGTTGTTGTTGTTGTTGTTGTTGTCGTTGTCCGGCTATGTTTTTATGCCCCAAGGAGCCAAATCAGTGGGAGGGATAGATATTTGCTTTCCACCTGTACAAAAAAGGGAGGATCAAGGGGTCGAGACAGGTGCTTCCTCCACACACAGAGTCCATCAGGGTCCATGGAAGAATAACAACTGACAGACTGTGTTTTTTTTTCTCTCCAGTTCCCCTGTTTGCTGGGGGGTAGGGAAGTAGTTGGTGTGGGGCTGAACTATTTTGAAATTGCAGACAGAGCTGTGGGGACTGCGTTTTTGAGGCCAAGCGCCAAAATGTCAGCTCAGTGTTCAAGCTGCGGTCGAGCACCGCCCCGACCAGGCTGTCTATTAAAAACACAAGAGAAGGCATAGGAAGCCAGACACAGCAAACCACCCGTGTGCCCAGAACCCAGTTCAGCTCAGCTCAGATTGGCTTGAAACTGGGCAGCACAGAACCATCCGGCTTTTAACCCACCATGAGCTCACTAGCTGCTCATGTGGCCACAGATCCACAGTGGAACCTTCCAAAATCAAGGTTTACATCAACTCATTTTGGGTGGTTTGTTTGTTTTTCTGCCATTGTCATACTGTGACCACTTTTTCTATCCTAGCCAGAAAGTGGGTTGGAGGGCGGAGGGGTTGTCATATATCAGTTTGACAATGGCTTTTGTCGATCCAAGTAAAAGTTTACAGTCACTTAGAGGAAGTTAGTGTTAATGACACATTTTTTTTCCCAAAAAAGCAGATGCTAATCATTTAGTTTAGCCTGCGTTTCCCATTTTCTCTAAATGTGTCAAGTCATTTTTTATTGGTCTATTTTTTTATTGACGCTCTTTTGAACTTGCAAAGGAAGACCGTCTCACTTATTAGGACACCCACAAGTGTTTGAGGTAAAAGTGTAAATTGAGTGGAATGGTTGGCTATGAATCCACTCCCACTAGAAGCTTTTGACACACTTAGCCTTGAGTAAATGTTCACAGCTGGTAGTGGCTTCACATCTTAGTGGTGGGGCCGTGTCAGATTTGACATTCAAAGTAATGCAAAACATCCTGGAAAATGAACAATTGCAGTCACTGTCAAATTATGCTGCACTTGGCCTCCCCTTTAATATACCTTTATTATAAAGAGATGTGTTTTGGATATTTGAGGTTTTGTTTAATTACCAACAGACTGCACGGCAGCTTTTACGTTTGCACTGAAGGGATACTTTCAGATTTTCAACCGGCTTTCTTTCGTAGCAATGTGAGTAGTATGTGTAAATGAACTACACTTACTACTTCCTTCTATCTCGCATGCACCCAGAGCTCTGTGCTCATCTCCGCGTGGTTCGCTGGCTTGAGGGCTTGTGCTTCAACTACAGATTGTACATCCGCATACGGACACAAAGATCATAGAAGCAGGTTGAGAGAGGAAGCCATAAAACAATCCTTTTTCTCTGTTTTTGGTCATGTGGAATCAATTTCAAAACAAGTTAGCGCCTTTGTATTGCATTGACAGCACAGTTTTATGAAAAGACCCTCTTTCTAGCAGTAAAATACTTTAAGAGCATTTTCATATTAACTTTTAATCCGGTGGTTGTTTGAATTTGGAAATTCACTGTAGCATGTAGTCTGAATGCACCACTATAGAGAGTAGATAACACCGTTAGCCCTACTAACTGCTCTAACTCTGTGCTTTGTTCCAGTCTGGTCCTGGTGAGGACTCCAACAGGACCTTCCTACAGTCGGATCTCTACATCCATGTCGTCATCTATGACCACAACATCAGGACAGTCTAAGCTTCAGAGGCTGCTGCCAACACATTTTACATATGGCACATATTGGAGAGCGCTGCAAGCCTCTAATTTGACCGCGTTGCTGTACAGTAGTTGCACCATAATTTACAAACTGTTGCCCTCATATCATACATGCCATCTGGGTGGAGGTGCTGCAGTGAAAAATGGCTTTAAACTAAGGATTCCCAGAGGCAAGAGGATGGACCAGTGTGACAACTTTGACGATTCCTTGCTAATAACTTGAGATTTGATGTGTCAGATTTCCCACCTATGAAGTTACAAATAACATAGTTTTACTATTAAGTTCTTTGGCCTTCTTTATTCCATTTAGTAAATACCCAGTTTGACTGAGTTTTTTTGCTATTCCCGGAGGGAAGGGAACCTGCTCGGGGACCCTGGGTTTGTCCCATCGTTTGGCCTAGCATGTTTTGGGCTGTTTGTCTAAACAAATTAAAGGCGTAGGAGCTTTGAAAGATGACGGGGGTTGCTTTTATGTTCCCCCCTAGGCTGCGGTAGCTCCAATTGGACTGGAAGAATGGTTAATGGGCTTAAAGCATTCCGCATGTTCCCAGATGCAAGGCACACTTTGCAGGACATCAAAGTGCTCTATTATTTACATATTAGTCATTCACAATGGTATTTTTTCAAATGGAAGACAACTTTACAAATAACCTGCTTTAGAAATGATTTAGGAAGTACAGAAGACGTTTTGCAACTTCTTCCCTTTTAATTACTGGATTTACACTTTTTTGCATTTTTTTAATGAAACACATGTTCAGTCCCACTACAAGTAACATTATCTATGTCTATTAGCTGTGAACAACAAATTACAGGGACTGTTTTTAATAAATTCATTTCCTGTAGACTTTGCAGACACTTATTTAGGGGGAAACAGTTATACCATTTAGTCAAAAGGATACATCCTGCACATGTACCAGCTTTGTGGAGGTGTTAATCTATAGTCCTAACCATGGAGCACAGTATCCGCTTTTATTCTTGCATCAACTTTTCACTCGCCAATGCACTTTTCCCCCCATTCTTTTAATTACTTTTCAAAACCCTGTTGCTTTTGAAGAGATAGATGAGAGGATGGCTCTCTCATATCTTTGTGGTAAATATAAAAGTACAGCCGGAAGCCACTTAGCTTAGCATAAAGACTAGAAACGGGGAAACAGCTAGCTTTTCCATAGGTAACAAAATCCGCTCACCTCGAGATGTGGTTTCACAGGAAGTTGTGCTGGACTATTTCTTGGACTCCCTGGATTCTTTGTCATTGCTCCCAACCAAGAAATAGTATGATTCCTTTATACCTTTAGACAAACAAGGTATGCTTTTTTGCCTTGCTTCCTCACTGCAAAAAGGGGTGTCTAAAAACAAGATCGAAATCTGAGGGAAAAGGTACTCAAAACAAGTGAAGTTATCTGTCCATGCAGCAAGATAAATTCACTTGACAAGCTTGCATGATTTAAGATTAAAAAGATTGTAAAGTTTAACACGGTTTAAAGTTTATTTTATCTTGGTTAGAACCAAATAATGTCTTCCATTACGCTAAGATAACTTTCTCTTGGCCTTAGCTTAATGTAATGTATAGAAAGTAAAGTGGTGTTGAATTTTTTTTATCTTACTCCGCAAGAAAACAAATTTCCTTTAAACTGACATAGTAGCAGCCATGCTTAATTTGCCATTGTACTACTTTCCCCTGCATCAATTTAGCTAAAATGTATTTCTGAAAGTTACGAGATTTAATCAAATTAGTTCATTCTAACACCCGGTTACTACGGCAGCCTTCAACTGGCTGCATCTGTTTGTCTGTTTTGACTTAATTAGCCTCATTGAAACAATATGTGTGGTGACATGTGGATGTGGGTTCTGGTTCTGTAAAAGCAGGGTTTCAGGGAATGGGGGTCTGGTTTGGGGTTTTCTTAGTCAGTGTTTTTTTTATATAAAGAAGATGTGAGTTCTGGTCCTGTTTTGGGGTGATGATGAACAGACTTTGTACAAGTATTCAGGAGTTATAAAAAAAAACCTATGTGATTAACTGGGTGGAGAGGAGGTTGTGTTTAATTTATTTTCTCTTCATCTTCACAATGTGTTTTTGTTGTTTTATGTATTTAAATATATTTTTGGGTTCTTTGCTGTGGCCTCAACAAAACTATCTGGACTAACAAGGATGAGAAGCACATTCAAATTTGCATTGGGAGTGTCATTTCCTCTTCGACAAAATTGAACCTCGGGGCGAGGGCCGTCCGCCTGACTATCTCACTATCTGCCCTGCTTGTTGTTTTGTAAGTGTTGGGAGTAAAAACTCAAACTGGCCGGGTGGCAAATGAACATTTTGCCCTCATTTATAGCTGTTTACAGGCCACAGCTCACTCATGTTGCACGGTGATGGTGATGAAACAGCCACATCTGTTCTCCCTCCCTGAAAGAGGCATCAGTCGCTCCAAACACCTACCAATCAAAACGGCAGATGTGAAAACTTAACATGCCGGTGGATTGACAAACCAGCACGAATCACTAGTGAAATGCTACTTTTTATGTGATGTATACCTCTGTGGAAGACCAAACCTCAAAACAGCAAGTTGCTGGAACTCACCCAGACAGATCATGTGTCCGTAAATAGTAATGATCTACAATAAAAGTCTAATTTAAATGGTTATATCCCTCTTCATTTCTTTTATTGGGCTTTTAAGCTGTTGGGGTTTTAACTGAAGCATGGCTTTATTAGTTTGAGGCCTGACTTGCCCCTAATATACACAACATGAAGTAAAGAGGTGGAGTCAGACTAATATGGGCCTTAGATAGTCAAGACACCATTGGTTTTATCTTAATTTAATGTCTATTCCTCTAGTTTGACCTATTTTATAACACTGTTACGTCTTTGTGTTTGACATTTCCAGTCTTGTAAAAAGTACTTAAAGCAATACTTGAGTAAAAGTACAAGTATCTTACAGAAACTGACTTTGTTATAAGTTAAACCTGATACCTGATATTTACAGTACTTTAGTATCAAAAGTTATTTTCTAGTATTAAATGTACTTAACCACTAGACTAGGCTTCCTTCTAGTAAAGTATATTTTCAGGGTTTCCACACCTCCTTAAACATCAATATACTGATATTTTCTGTCATTCACATGCTGCAAAAGGACATTTTACATTGTCAAACATTGCTGTTCAGCCGATGCAACGCTAAAATCTTAATCAAATCACTCAAGTGTGTCCTGGTGTGTAAACTTGAGGAGTTCATCAACATGTTTGATTGAATGAATTTCTCTTTACTCAGATTGTTTTAACACCATTCTTTTTTCAAAAGAGTACTGACAGCAGCAGTAAAACAAAAAAGATAAACAAGCCCAATTTGAATTAAGCTATTATGCTACTTCATGTTCATTCGTTAAAGGATCAAATCTGTCTTAAAACAAGTCAGGTGCCCATGTGCCTACATTGAAACAGGTTTTGCAGGTTTTGTTATCATCACTATTGTTACTGGTCATTAAAAGAATCATTTAAATGTAAGTGATGGGGAACATGATTCACATTCCTGGTGTATAAAAATGCATTTCAAACTTTATTTGAAACTAATACAAGGCTTTAGCAGTCCGGGTTAGACAAACCAAGTAGTTACGGTCATGGCTCATTTATTTTTGTGTGTCCTTTGATGTCTGTCCCATGCACTATAGGTCTAGAACATGGTTTGATCCAGTCAGGTCCTTTCTACCCAACAACCCAATGCCAGCTGACTGCACTCGGCTGTCGCTTTGCTGTTTGAATTGATTCTCTCCTGCCCATCACCTCACAGTTGAAGGGTTTAAAACTCGTTCTGTGTGGTGACTGCAATGAAGGACATGGCATGCTAATATTATTGCCATCAGATGTCCAAGGGCGGGGAAATGCCTTAATCATTTCCTCCCGAGTGCCCCTGAAAGAGAAGCTCAGTGGCGGGGGGGTGGAGGGTGGCTGGCTGTTTAAACCCCGCATGGATGGGCTTTTTTGGGGGGACGATGGGGAGGGGGTCGAGGGAGGCGCAGTACAGCATCCGGATCGGACCGTGATGGTACAGGATGTGTGTGCTTAACTCTATTGAACTAAACTAAATAGGGGAGAGAGCCTTTAATGCCGAGAATAAGCCGCTTCATTCAGCAGCGCGGTCCAGACGCACTTTGTGGAGTAGAAATTACGCACGGAGGGGATGTTCTGCGGCAGCTGTTTATTTATTCAAAATCAGTTCAAAAAATTGGCGGACTATCCCTTAATAAACTATTTTAAAGATCTGTCCCGAATCAACTGACAACACAGCTACTAAGATTAGATAATTTGTCCCCAGGCTGAATGTGCGTAAAAGTAGAGTGAGAGAGAGGGAGGGCGAGAGAGAGAGGGAGGGAGAGAGAGAGAGAGAGAGAG
>NC_048411.1:26141222-26153116 GCF_013103735.1 Etheostoma cragini | reverse complement strand
AGAATACCCAGCTGGTCCCAAAAGTCCTATAATACCAAGCACAACATGCTTTACCTTCAATGAAAGCTGAGACGGGGGGACGGTTGACTGCTGGTCCTGAAATCAGACTAGAGCTCGGATACAAAACCAAGAGCCTCGCTGTTGTAGCGGCTTAGTTCTCCCTCATCTGTTCCTCTGCAACTTCTGCTGTGAACTTTTATCATTCACTGACTGTGGCATGTTTAGAACTGCAACTTATCAAAAGCAGAGAGACAACTTGGTTAACGCTCTTACGTTTTCCTTCCCATCTTCCTCTCTTGCTGTGACTGTTGTCAAAGGTAATGGTATCATTTTCTAAGAGAGGACTCCTCAGGTGATGGTCTGTCTTTTTGGAGATAGTGATCGCTTTTGGAAACGGGCTAGGTTTTCCACTACTATTATTTTTTCTGCTGCTATCTTCAATTTGGCTCAATCATGGCTCTGTACTCTCGGTTTGTGGTCGTACTGCTTTACGGATGGAGTTATATGTGCGTTGGATACTGCGCGATGCTGAAAACAGACAGTTTCCCCGACAGACGAAAGGTGGATTTTACGCATTCGGAGGATAAAAAGAACCCTGCTAAAGACGACCAGGATCTGCTTTTACAGGATACTATGACGGAACACATGCAGATGCTTTACGCGAAGTACAACCGGGCGGGATTTCCATTCAAGGACGGCAACACCGTCCGCAGTTTCAAAGCGCACTGGGGTAGGTGTCCAAAGTTTTACGCATGTTAACAACACTGAGTTCTACCAGTAAAGAGAGGACATAAATGCGAGCCTTGTCTAATACGTTTTCGTAAAAGTAGAATAAACTGGTTTTGGTAACGTGTCCTGTCTCACTCAGTTAGAATTATCCCGACAAAGTGAACCGAGCTACAATGTGAGCACAATTTAGGCAAAGTAAAAAAATGATCACGCATTTCAGAAGCAAAATGTTTATTATCCTGATTTAGTCAAAACTGTAAAGAAAGGTGAAAACCGCCATTCACGTGCTAAGCAGAAACTAAGATACACCTGTTGATCCAGTCATGGAAATGTCATCAACCTGTTATATGCCCTGCGCGAGGAACAGAGATCCCGCATCCGATAAATCTGCATGCAGCTAATCACACGTGTTTTGCATTTACAGTTGTTTTTTTCACCTTCTGATTTCAGTGTCTGATAGTGTAGAAAGATATTCTTTCGAGCAGGCATCTGGCAGCTGCCCAGCCTGCCTGTGTTGGGGCAGAATTGGAGAGTTTTCACTGCAGTGAGCTTCTGCATTCAAGGGGCTTTTTAAGAGTTTTTCTCTCCGGGAACTCTTACAGTAACGTCAATCTTATAAACTCTAAATTGCTTACAGGCCGCGCTGTGTTATTATCACTTCGACTTGTGCACTAATAAAAACGACCTTTTTCAATTTAGGGTTAAAGTTTGTTAGATTATAGTGCCTCCTGTCGCCTGGGTGCTGTATCTTAAAGCACATAAAGGGTCAGTTCACCCAAATTACTTACATGTTCTTACCCCCAGTGGTATCTAGCCATGCAAATAGTTTGAGGTTTTATTTGCCTGGATTTTAAGATAGTTAGAGATTTTGGCTTTTTGCAATTATATTTACTTAACTTAAATCCTTGCTGTATTATATTTTTAAAAAGGCAACAGCAAATCGCTTTTCATATACAGTGTCCTGGTTACTCTGGATGATCCACAGACCTTACTGTGGAAGGTTTTAAGTGAAACTACTATCCTTCAAAGAAATGGAGCATTTTAGATATGATAAGTGTGTTTTGTGGATTATCCGGAGTATTGGGGTGAAGGCCAAAAACTTCCGATATTTCAAAACCTTGGCAAATAAAGCTAACATTAGGCTATCTACATGCCTAAGAAAAGGTTGGATCAGGATAAAGTGAATACATTTAAACAATCATTATTCTGATCGTTATTGGTAATTAATACAGGACGGTTGGTTAGTTTGTGATGTCTTGTAACTGTGGTGTATTGTGTGTATAATATTATTCATTACATATCCAGGTACGATAAAAGGGAAGCAGCTGCAGATTTTCAACCTCACCTCCCTCACCAAGTCAGAAGACGTTCTGTCTGCCACTCTTCATTATTACATTGGAGACATTCAGAACAGCACCCAGGGCTGCTCCAGGTCAAAAAGCTGTGGACGCCATGGCCCCCGGAGGCACAACCACATCCACATGGTCATCTGGAGTTTTGCCTCTGTAGATAACAAGATAAGGACTCTGGGACACTTTCAGATCAACGTGTCGACCCTCTACAGGGACTTCATATCTTGGCAGTGGAAGGACGTTACGCGTGTGGTCAACCAGGCCAAACACCACGACGAGCTGCTTATTGGGATCGATGTGGCCTCCCAAGGGCCCCAGCAATGGAAGAAGCTCCTGTCTGACCGCTCACCCTACATCCTGGTCTACGCCAATGACTCTGCCATTTCAGAGCCTGAAAGTGTGGTAGCCACCCTCCAGAGACACCACTCAGTGGGAGGGGAAGGCTCCATTTCACACAGCTTCCAAAAACTGGGACTGCGTGAGCGTAACAACACCGAACAAGAACAGCCGCAGCCCAGACACAAGCGCTCGGTGGACGTTCTGCTCCCATTGCAAAACAACGAACTTCCTGGGCACGAGTATCCCTACAAGACTACCGGATGGGATGAGACGAGTCCATACGAACCTTTTGAAAACAAGCAGCCCCGTCGGCCACGTAAAAAGACACGCAAGAATCAGCGGCACAAGATGCCTCTGCTGCAGTTTGATGAGCAGACGATCAAAAAGGCGCGAAAGAAGCAGTGGAACGAGCCCAGGAACTGCGCTCGGAGATACCTGAAAGTGGACTTTGCTGACATTGGATGGAGTGAATGGATTATATCACCCAAGTCGTTTGATGCGTATTACTGCTCAGGGTCCTGCCAATTCCCCATGCCAAAGGTGAGACTCTTGTAGTGCACTTCTGAAATGGTTGCCAACCTGAGGGTCAGTAATGGGAAAGCAGATGAAGCACCCCAGATGTTCACCAATATTGGGGTTTCTTTTCTTTGGAATTACTGGAATATTTTACTTTTTAGGATTCTAAACTTCAAATAAAACAGGATTAATTAAGCACATACACATATGTAACTTGTGACAATAGGTTGCAATTAGACATGGCCTTGCTTCTAGGGGTTACAAGTCAAAAGGGTTGGGAACCACTGCTCTACTGTGTCATACTTCCAACACTCCCAGTAACCAGGTTTTGTTTCTTCTCTGCCAATAGATTGCAAATTGTAGGCCACATATGGTTTTTATTTAAATTTGAGCCTCAGTCTTAAAACCTTATATTTATACAAATGTGTTTTAGATTCTTTAGTTCAGATACATGTTAACAACTGATGCAATAACATACATGATATGACACTAGAACTCAACATACAGTACAACAGACTCCAAACATCAATCAGTATGTTTAACATTTAAACACTGAGCGTTTATTTCAGCTAGAATGGTAAATATTATGTGAGTAGAACAGGCTTGAGCTCTCAGTACATCTAGCCATAACACCTTCAGTTCCTCGTTTACTGTTGCTGTTACTGCTCTGTAGAATGTTCATTTAGATAACATTAATATCAGTCCCTGAAACACATCTGTCTTCTATTATAAATGAGAATGCCAAATAACAGAAATGTATGCCATCTGCTTTCCTCTTCAACTTCCAGGATAAACTAGTTACAGTTGTACCTCATGCTTTTATCTTCTACAAGGAAGGCATTAAGGTCATTAAGTCTTTGATTGAATGCATCAGAGCTTAATTTATACAATTTAACAACAAAGGTCAGCCCAGAGGGAAGTCCTACTTTACTAAACATGGGGTAAAAGTGGTCAAACTACAGATTGTGTAATCCAAATGGCTTTGTAACCAAAAAATTTGAAATATAGTCTTGCTCCGATGTACAACTTTCTGAGGAGCAGGTGTCTGACCTCAACATTGAAAATCAATAAAACTTAAAATCAGGGTGAAGGAAACGAACCAGAACCTTTGCGGAAGCAACTCAGTTTTACGCCATTCCTAAAGGTTTCTCCTCAGTTGCATTTGAAAGAACATGCAAAGAAGTAAGAGAGATGAAGACACTTGTACTTCAACGAATCTTTAAACATCCCCTCCCCTGGTAACTTGTGGCCCTGGTGACAAGATAACATCACAGGTATTTTAAACATGGCCGGAATGCACGAGATCCATTCACTTAATTCATTACCTCGGAGTCGCCGGCCTTTGTAGTCGGACATAATTAGTCCCAGAAGTAGGGCCTGAGGCGACCTCCTCCCTCTCCTGTAGGTTTGCTGGCTGTGATGTTGGTTCTCCTTTGTCAGGCTAGAACTTTAAAAGCTGCTAAATAGCTACTATTAAAAGGTGCGCTGTCACTTATTGGATCCTGCCAAGACATGAAGCAGCTGATCAGGTGTGTGAAGCTACACACACCTGAGCTAGAGCTCAGGCCCTCTGATAGTGGTCTACCTGCAGCTGCTTGTTGGATGCACTGAACAATAGTCTTTTAATTGTGCACGATATAGTAGATATGCAAACTTGACAAATTTGCTATGGGTGGTGGTTCCTGTGTGATCCAAAGGATAAATATTGTAATAAATAAGTGTATAAGATGCTCTCATTGACTCTTAATAGAAAATTTCAGTACATTACAAATGTGGCCCTACTTTATTATATATGGGCATGTCTATTGGTTATAACACCACTACAGCAACGTCAGATGGTACACCAAATGATCAGTTAGAGGATCAGACAGGTTGGAAACATGCCAACAATGAATTAATTATCTGAATCTACTATTGCCAGTTAATTGTAGTTCATAATTTAACAGTATGTTAACTGGGATGGATGTTAACAACTTACATTTGGCCAATAATTAAAACCTTAACTTTCCTCTTTTGTTCCAAATACGTTTGGTATATGTGGTAAAAAAAAAAAAGTCTTTGTCTGTCCGCTTCTGTTTTCCTTGTCAAACTTCTTGATCCCGTTAAACACCTTTTATTAATGTTGATTTCCGTGATTGTCATTTAACAAAACCCATGTTGTTACAAACAATTCCTTCAAGTGCATCTAAAAAGAAAATTGTGTAACAATATGCAAAACACATTATTTTACAATGTGATCAGAAATTAATGTGCGTCACAAAGAAAAAGTTTGCTTTAACAGTGATTGGTTTTGATAATGGATTTTTCAAATACAAAATGTTTGCAGCCTATTCTTCTCTGGATATGTTAAATCATTTATAAATCCTTTTTGTCGCTCTATAGGCTCTGAAGCCCTCTAACCATGCCACCATCCAGAGCATAGTGCGGGCGGTGGGCGTTGTCCCTGGCATCCCCGAGCCTTGCTGTGTCCCAGAGAAGATGTCTTCCCTCAGCATCCTCTTCTTTGACGAGGACAAGAACGTGGTGCTGAAAGTCTACCCCAATATGACTGTAGATTCTTGTGCCTGTAGATAGTTTTCTTTTGTCCTTCAATGCCTGTTCACAAAAAACTCATGTCATGTAGAGAAGAAAAAAAAAGTCAGCCCATGCAGCCAAAACTCTCTCCTCCTGTCCCTTAAGTCTTACACTCTTTCCCTCCCAAACACCCATTAAACACAACTTCCCTTTTGCACTGGAGGAGAGTACAGCCTGTTGTTCCAGGTAAAGAGGAGACTGGTCATGGGAAGGAATGGATCGTGAGAGTCACCTTCGTGAAAGATAACTGGAATGGAAAGTCAAATCTCCATGCTTCGATTTCACCACCACTGTTTATCTTTGTCTTAATCATCGCTTCTCAGTCATGTTGGACGAGAGCACGGTGAATATGACTTATAAACTCACTATCAAGATATACAAATACTGATCGAGGAATAAGAAGGACAAGAATTGAAGGAAAAATCACTTTTCAGGATAAATGATCTCAGTTTGAACTGATGCCTTTTTTTTGGGGGGGGGGGGGGGGGGGGGGGGGGGGGGGGGGGGGGGGAGGGGCATTCTCATCTTTCTCTCATAGCTTCTTCATAGCTTGAAGTTGTCTTTTGATATTACCACCAAGTCACCTATGCTCGCACTTGCATGGTTTTTTGTTACTATTTGTATGTATTTATGTCTGTACTGTACTATCACTGTGTTATTCGCTATATGAGAAGTTATTGTATAATTATTGGCTTGGCTGCTATAGAGAGATATATTAGATTCCAAAGCCAGAATTGTGACGTAGACGGTACAGTAGATAGCCGTACATATTTGTGTTTAGATCACTGCTCTGTTGTACAGTACCACATTTTAAGGGTTTATTATATGAGGAAGTGTAAGCTACTTTTAATTTGTGGTCTTCATTAACTGTTGGAATGGGACGTTTTGGAGACCCAAAATACCATTTGTTTCACCAAGAAGATGTTTTGCAAATAAACTTTGATTTGGAAACAATACTGAAACAATCAGGCATATGAAAAGGAGAAAGGGCATTGAACAAGGACTATCACCATGTGTTTATGACAAGTATAAAACCACAGGACTCTAAAATCCAATTGATATGTGGAATTTGGAAAGCCTTGTTGGACCTAAGAAGCTCAGAAAGAAATCTAATAAGTTGTGGCAGGCATACAAGTTTAATTCTAATGGTTTCAATGGACTGGATGGATACCAGACTGAACCTATTTGTTTTTGGCATTGTTGAAGTTCAGAACATGTTACCATTACATTCTGTTTAAAAGTATGTATCGTATTAACAGCATAGAATTACATGTATTAAGAAAAACTATTATAAACTGCCAGAATGCTTCTAGAAATCTGTTTTAATCTACTAAGATATCAAAAATGTCAGTAAAAAGTAAATATACACTGCGGGTCTGGAATCAGTTTTGGTTCACATATCCTAAAGGCTCATCATTTTTGTTATTTTGCCAATTTTCTTTGAAAGAATACCTGGATTTCTTTTAAGAGTTGAAATGGATCAAACACACTGTTGTGTTTTCCGCTGCATGATAAAAACTGGGAACTAAAGTTCACAGTAAACGGGGTCCTCTGGTGGCAATCCTAGAAAATAAAATGAGCAGTGCATTATGTGCGAGTTCCTCAAAGTAATTCAACATTTTGCATCTGGGATTTTAGTACCAAGTTTTCAGCCAGATGTTGACATCAGATCTTGAAATTCCAGTTTATAATCAAAATCAAAAATGGTGAGCACTACATCTAATATATTGAATGGTCAGGGAGATGTGGTCTGTTTTCCTGGGTCACAGAAGCCTTTGATAATGACTGTATAGAGAAGATTTTACATAAATCATTAATACTTGTTATAAGGTCAACAGTGAACCACAGGCACACCTGGAAGAGCAGTTAACACGTTGTAACGTTGCCTTGTGTTGTTTATCGTTGTCAGAGTTCATAAAACCAAATATTTATTCAGAGCAAATAGACTGAAAACAGAGCAGCAAACTTTTTTTTCTATACACTTGTACATTGTTTTTGTATATAGCTTACTATATGTTTATGCTAATGTCTCTTTGAGATAGAAGTGCCTTTTGAAATGGTTTGATTTGATTCATCGCCTTGTTCAGAAAACTGAGCTCAGCTTGCAATGAAGTCAAAGCAAGCAGCTGGGAATAGTTTTTTTTTTATAATGGTACCAAATAGTCTACAGTAAGTGAACACAGTGCATTGTCTTTTAAAAGATATGGAGAATCTTCTCTAAAATGTGTTTAGAATCATTCACTTTTTTTTATATTTCAGAGACATTTGTTTTGAGTCAATAGCTAAGGGCAGATTTTTTTTTAACTTTATATATTTTGTACTGACACCTTTTTCCAGTTTGTGCTTCCTCATCTTGTGCCAATCCAGATGTTTTCAGTGCATGCTGTAGAATGGAGTGGCTTCCTTTAATTGTGCCAGTACAACATTGCAGACATGACGACTGCTACCAAGTCATTTTTGAGAGCTTTCCTCGTGCTGCGTTCGAGACTCGACCCGTTTTATAAACTCCATTGATGTCTTTTGAAGTGCAAAAATCAAAGAGACTTGGACACAGTACAGTACATCGGCAGTTGAAAAGAGCTTACTCCTCTTCCATGTTCTACCCTATTTTGTAAATGTAATGCTGTAGGTAAAAAAAAATGCTTGTACAGTAAGCTTCATAAAATATATTTGTATATGGAAATGACCTTTAACATGCATCTATTTATTTTCTGTATGTTGCATATCCTGTACAGGTGAGATCTGGGAAAGGGGGACCGACACTCTGACATGTCAATGGTCTTTATATCTGTGATGGACATATGTCACTACTAAAGCCCCCCCCCCCCCCCCCCCCCCCCCCCCCCCCCCCCCCCCCCCCCCCCCCCCGACCTACCTTACAAAGCATTAGAAGATATGAATAAAAGTATGCAAGACTCCGATCTATCAAAGCTGTTTTTGGTTCCAAGCCTAAATGTTTTGAAGGGTATCGGCAAAAAACAACACACAAAGCAAAATGTATTTCTTTTATCTCTCCCTTGGTACAATTCTGCAAAAAAGATGAATATTTCTGATATTCAATTGCAAAACCTAGCAGTATGTCTTTATTTACAGTATAACTGTTTGCCTTTAACTTTAATAGTGCCCAAAATGTCAATATTTACATTTTATATACACGTAAAGTACATACTTTGTTGGATTTGTCTCGACAGAGGCAGTTGTAGATAGTACAGTATGTGTGTTGCAACAGACAAAATTGTTTGCACAAAAATAAATTTTTTTCTTTGCCTGAAATCATGTATGGTAGACAGACTATTTTTGATGTTTTGTCCCCTTGCCTTAACATAGGCTTCGATATTTGAAATCTTTTAGCACGAACGATGTTCAGTAAACAGGAGGTCTAAATACATGTTGGCGTTTTTACAGTTTGGTTACATTTCTGTTTTTGTAAAACTTTATTTTGAG
Source organism: Etheostoma cragini (assembly GCF_013103735.1). NCBI lineage: Eukaryota > Metazoa > Chordata > Actinopteri > Perciformes > Percidae > Etheostoma > Etheostoma cragini. The sequence continues at coordinate 26,144,162 of NC_048411.1, read as the reverse complement.
GTACAGTTCGGTCTTGAATCCACACAAATTGAGCAACAGGTCATTCTTGTGGCAGACATTGTGACTTGTCATGGCAGTAAAGCAAGTGTGATGACATTAGAAATAGTTTTATGTAAGGGTCCTGTAGGCCAGCATGGTTGTGGCTGGCCTGGTGGCAAAACCCTGAATTGCTGCCCAACTCCCTGATTTCTTCAGCTGTTAAAGTACAGGTGTTAGGCAGGATTAAGAATTTGGCCTTTTTAAAAAAAAAATCATAGCTAGACATTCCTGGAAATTAGCAGAAAAAATTTGTAACAAACCTGTCTAGCTACGTCACTGTGGGTGACATTGACGTAGCTAGACAGGTTGTAAATCTAGTGGGAAAACTAATATCTTAAAATCTTAAATTGGCATATTTCTTCTGTTTTTTGTTTTTGTTGTGAACTTTAACATCACTCGCTACTGTTTGGTTACAGCAAAACATAACTTGCCAACAAAAATCAGCAAACATGAACATGATGTCAGTATGTTTGTTTGAAGTTGAATTTAGTTTGATTATCGTGCCTGGCACTGAACAAAATGCTATGCAGCTATCGCTAATGTCTTTACACACCGCTCTGTTTGACAAGTCAAAATGTCCCCACTCTGAACATAATGGTGAGAATATAAAATAATTAAGAATAATCTATTGTGGCATAAAATAAAATTTCAAGAAAACTAATTTATTCAAAACCAAAATGTCAAATTTAAAAAAAAAAAATTAACAAACACAGCTGTATCCTAAAATCAGTAGTAATTACCATAAGGCCACAGCTTTTCCAGGAATTTCCTATGCTTCCATACACCGACATCACACACTGTACATACTGTACACACACATTCACCAGTCAATGTATACATATAAATGTGGTATTTACAAGATTCACTCACCCAGTTTTTAAGGTTTACACAAAGGAACAAGTAGCTTGGATTGTATAAATTGTGTATTTTTTATGCTTGTGCTTGACAGTATTCAGTATTTACATAGACACAGTCGATTTACTGTAAAACCTCAAGTTTTGAAAATGGAAAATATATATATTTTTAACCCGGAAACCCCCCAAGGTAAACCCTGATGGTTTTCTTCTCAGTATGGCCTCTTTGCTGCTCTTCATCACGTCATCAACGCCCCAGACTGAGCAGAACTGCCCTTCTTCTTAAGAAACTGGGGACCGCAGAGTTAACTCAGCTTCAAAAAGGTAAATATTTTTTCAGGTCAGCCACCCTGCTGCGTGATGTTCACACTGTAGAACTTAAGTGTGAAAGGTGTTAAGGTTTTTATGTCTGTCTAGTTTGGGCAGTGGAGGGACTCTGAGGATAACACTGTTGGCACAGGGAACTCTTGATGCTTCTTAGCACAAATGTTTCACGTGTAGGACAGTACTGCGTTGGGGTTTGATGACGTCTAAGCAGTTAAGTAGAATCTCTTCTCCCGAGTTTGTTTTATTCTCAAGTTCCGGGGTGTCGTCTCCGCACAAGATCTCCTCACCACACACCTCCATTCCTCAACAGTCATAAAAAACTGCCAATGTAATCACAAATTCTCTCAGCTGTAAGAAATAAAGACTGCATCGCGAATCTCCCCACCATCCACATCTGGAACCATCTTGAGGGCCTAGAGAAAAGTGTCTGAAAACTGTATTTTTTTGGTATCTGCGAAATATTATTTTATGGCCGTTTATTTATTAAGGACTGTAAAAACAGTCACTGGTCTGTTTCAATGCTTACTCCCTCTAAAGCAGTAGGAGCTAAAGCTTAAAAAAGCAAAAGCTGTAATCAATTACTCTACTAACTTAGAAACTTCAGCAAAGATAACAATGTCAAATGTTGTTGGTACAGTATGTGGTAAAATTGTTAACGTTACTACTCTCTCATCAGTGATTTAACTTGTATAACATTGGCCTTTTTACCTGATCTCACTGTTTTCTTTTGTGCAACACTTTTTAGCACTAGCTCCGTCCGCCACTGTACATAAGCCTTAACTGGAACTGTACATTGAAGCGCATTAAGGCCAAACTTTGCCATTCAAACGTTACTGTTGGGATTCAAATAGCTGAATGAAAAAGCATGTTCCTTTATGAATTCTAGGTTGCTAAAATGTTTTACCTGGTCACAAAGCCGAGCTGATTCTCAATACCCAACTCCAACGTAACAAATACTTGTGTGTGTGTTTTTTTTTTTTAAATCTACGCCTACTGCCTACTTTGTTTCGCGCAATTTCCCTAACCATCCAAGGACTTGTTTCCTCAATGGCTTACCACCCACAAACACTGCCAGCTGTGTTTTTGGTTTTCGTGAGCGTTTATCCACTGCAACATTTTGTAGCAGCAGATTGTGGAGAACCTCAGTAGCTTTTCAGTATTACAGATTCTAGCTTGCTATGCTAACATGCCACTACTACTATCACAATTAGCACTACATTGTACTAGATTAGCTTAAGTGCCGGTCAGATATAGCCAACTAACCAAAAGCTCAATGACTGTTACATGACAAACTGTTTCACAGTCGAACTCAACAGCCTTTAACTGTTCGTTTGTGTTGAGCCGGCTGATCTGTGGTTCAGAAAGTAACCCGCTAACTGCAGCTACTGTTGCCCAGAACCTGAGGTACTCCATCATGTTGCCCCGCGTTGATGTAAGCTGGCCTTTGCCCATCAAGCTTTGGTTAGGGTGTGCAAAGAAAAGACAACAATGGAAAGATGGAGCAATCTGTTTCAAAAGTCCATATCCCAACCAGACAGCTCTTCAGGAGGACTGTCCTCATCTGGAGGGTAGCTGTCGAAATAGCTGTGATCTGTCGGTCCTGTAAGCTGGAAGAGAAGACAATGAAGGAGGAAAGGGTGAGAGACTGAATTCTTAAGTTGCTTTCTGAATATAGAACAGTTTTGGAATGCAACAGTGGTGTAACACCATTGCTGATTTA
>NC_048411.1:26137226-26141122 GCF_013103735.1 Etheostoma cragini | reverse complement strand
TAAGGTAAATTGTTGTGCTGGGGCTCATTCTCGCTAGCCTGACCAGCCAGACCCACATCATGCTGTTGGGTCTGGGAACTCACCATTGGCAGGGCTCAATCTAAGGGTCATGATAAATGGATGTCTTTCAAATTCCCTCTGCACACAATAGGATAGCACTACAACCAACCAGAGCAATGCTAGCTGATAGATTAAACTTTCGCCGGCAAAACTTCCTACACATCTTACTTTTTAAGAATGACTTCAGAGCTTAACTCCAAGTCTTCCAGAGTAGCGGCCAAAGCTGATTCGAATCCCCACAATTCACCAGCAGAAGCAGCCATCTTCTTTATTTTAAGTAGCAGGGAGGTCAAGCAGAACAGTTTCGGTCATCCTTATGTTAGGCCCGCCCACCAACTCTACACACGATGTGACTAGCCTGACCAGAATTTGGTTTTTCCAGCTCACAAGCCAACGGAGACTGACCCTAGCTGCTAATTACATCTGCTGCCGCTAGGGTGCCTCTAGATTTCTAGGCTTCATTCTCGCTCGTAGTTTATATTCAACTGATATCCTCCTCTGAGAAGCCTTAAAGAGCACTGAAACGGATCAAAGAACCTTTTTGTTCCACTTCCCTTCCATGTGTTTAATGTAAACCAAATACAATGTGAACAAGAAAAACTAAGTTAAGTTGTAGAGCTGCCTGATCAAACACACAAAAATGCAAACTAAAAAGCTCAATAGAAAAGTGTAATCATTCTTGTAATATATACAAGAGTATATGAAGAGGAAAATGTATAGTTATGTGTGCGAAAAAATAATTGCATGTGTTTTTTTTGTCTGAAAACGTCTCATCTGTCACGTTTTATGTTTTATGTTTTATGTGGAACCCAAGAAGAAAAGTTGACGTTGGCATCAGCTAATGGGGATCCTAATAAAATAAAATAATATCTCAGTATTTAATGGCTTTGAATTTACATACTGTACACATAGTAGAGTGATATTTTTTTCACTGCAACATCTTGGACTAGTTTGTATTAGACAACTTTGGATTACTATCTATATTGGAAATGTAATTTTGATTAGTATGCCTACACTTAGTATGTCCTCGGGATGTGGTTTTTATGTAAGCCATTACGGGTTTCTACCACACCCTCACACATGTATTTGTATTTTATGTCTGTGAAACAAATAAACATAAACTTACTTCTCTTTTCAGTGGAGATGGTACAGTCCTCGCCTTCAGTCCCTCCCAGTTGAAGCCGTTGAACCACCTTCAGACACATTATGGAGCACATAAAAACACGTCTGTAAGTAAATCTGACTCTGCCAGTACAAACACGCAAGAAACACATTTTTTAAATCAAAAGTTGACACCACTACTTCCCCTGACCAATTTCCCCTCGGATGTTACAGTGTTACAGAGGAGCCTTGAACATGACCCCTTATTCCTGGTAATATGCTTTGCTAAATGGAGGCCCAGTGTGAAGAGTAAGAGCCTTTATCAGTTCAGAGGCCTAAAAATAACATACTCTACTTTATGGCCTTACTGAATACCTTCCTGTATCTCTCTCTCTCTCAGCCTTCATATTCACTCAAAAAAGCAAGTGTAAGTGAAGAAATACTGTGTAAAGTCCAATAACGTAACAAGCCTTTGAATACGCTCACATCCTACTGCTCTTGTACAGTGTGTTCAGTGATTATCTAATTGCTGTTGTCATAAACCATTGGCCCACATTCATACTGTTCAATCAGTGCTAATAGCTCTGCTAATCTTCCCACTGAGATCAGCTACAAAATAAGTCGGTCCGTACTTACCTGTGCTTCTTGATATCAGTTATTCCATTTTTGAGGTTGCCCAGTCGCTCTGACGGATTCCGCCTGTAAAGTAGACAAGGGGGGGTTGATCCAAATAAACTTTACGTTTCTTTTTTATTATCTTGCTTGCTTTGTTCAAATACTGGACATTCATAGTTATAATTAATTGCCATTTTGTTGTCCAGGTTCTCCAAGTGCTTAGACTTTTAAAAGCACTGCCACCTCTTGATTTAGGCTTTTAATTGAATTAAGGCTCAAAGACAACTTTTGACTGGATTACATGGTTTAGAACCCTTTCCCATCTCAGGTACCTGGAGGAAAGCAGGTCTGGATCGGTTTCCTTAAGTTTGTCTTTTCTACACGTCAGTTCATCAGCCATCATCAAATTGTTTTCTGTGAAATTTGGTGGCTCAGTAAAAGTAGTAGAAGTGGTGGATTGGAGGATTTATTATCTTTTGAATGTTGCTCTGCCCATGTGATATTGTACCTGCACAGCTTGCGTATGAGGTCCTCGGGTCTCTTTGTGATCTTTTTGGGGAAGTCCATCTTCTCGATTCCTTTCAAGATGAAAGTGTAAGTCATCATCTGGTCACTCCCTGAGAACGGAGGACTGTTGAGTGGAGGGAGGGGGGGAAAGGCAGAGATTTAGCATCTTTGATTTAGCCGAGGTCTGTTGGAGCAAAGCTTTTCAGCTGCACTCTGATCAAGTCAGCAAATAATTACTGCAAATCAGGAAGGAGATTGAAGTGATAGCCAGATGATTATGAGGTACTTTACTCAATAAAGCCTTGCTGCGGACTGAAGACAACTGACCTGCCAGTAAGGAGCTCAAACACCAGGATGCCCAGAGCCCAGAAGTCTACACTGAAGTTGTGGCCTTTGTTGAGGATGATCTCAGGGGCCACGTACTCCGGTGTCCCGCAGAAGGTCCAGGTCTTTTGACCGCATCTGATCTTCTTGGCAAAACCAAAGTCAACCTGGGATGGCAGATTTGAACACTTAACTCTAAAAAGTCCATAGGGTGACTTTCCCATAAAAATACATTAAAATTATCACAATGAACTTACATTTTTTGTTCCTTTTGATGGCCCCTGTGGACAAAAGCAGTAGTGTTTCCAAGAGCACAGCTACCTTGTGTCATAACAGCCTGTTCTCATGAATGTTCGAAACGCTACAAAAAGATAAGAACGGTACTTTGTATGCGGAGTTGGCTTCCTGGGGAAAACAAATGACTTTCACCCAGGAAATGTACGTTCCTTGGGAGTGTTTTATTACAAACCACAACCTTTTTCCTAAACTTAACTAGTTGTTTCAGAGCCTAAAACGTAACTTTTGTCGCACACTTTTTCTTGCCTAAACGTAACCATAATCTCAGCTCACGGTGCTCTGTACATGGCGCACAGTCCCCCATTCTCGGGCAACTGAACCCCCAATTCTGAACACCATGCGGAGCACCATGCAAAGCACCCCGAGGAGCACCGCAGCAGGTGTCACAGAGCTCTGTAGCGGCTAAACACATCTACTTACTGCCACTGATACAACGAGCTGAGACAACGAGGTCTGTAGCAGTGATGAGAATGACGGCCTCACTTTTTTTAAGTAACGAGTAATATAATTGATTACTCTTCCCATCTTAATAACGCAACCGAAAGATGCGGCACGTTACTATAATTGAAGCATTTTTTTTTCATCAAACCAACTTGTTCTCTAACCCGAGAGGTTAGATTTTTTTCTTCCTTGGTAAGTGGCCAGAGCACGAGACAAGCTCATGAATGTTGACGACTGGCCATGGTCGATTAAAACTTCATGGTAAGCCAATTAGAGGTAGAGTTGGGCGGGTGTTCAAAAGCACGCATAGTCGGACACAACGAACAACAGAAGCGAGTCAGTCAACGAGAGACAGGCATGGCGTCATGAAATTGGGGGGGGGGGACTTTTCCTGCTATAGATTTTCCACTGTGTTCAGAAAACACAGGCACTATGACTCTGGAGTGGCTTCTCGCTCCAAAGCTAATTGCTGTCACTATTGGCGGTTTTCCACTGCGTGGTATCTACTCGACTCGCCTCGGGTCTACTCGCTTTTTTTGGTTTTCCATTAC
>NC_048411.1:26129872-26137126 GCF_013103735.1 Etheostoma cragini | reverse complement strand
TATAATGGGCCGAGGCGAGCCGAGGCGGGCCGAGGCGAGCCGAGGCAAGCTGTTACCAGCAGTGGAAAAACGCCATTTCTCACTTCTCCCTTGCTCTGTCACCCACACACACACACACACACACACACACACACACAGACAAATCCTGGCACAGCGCAAAACTATAAATCAGCTCAATTACGTTATTTGCACTACAAAGAGTCTATATATTTGTTATTTATTATTCCTATAGTGCTAAACAAGCACCATTTCATTTTGCCCAGTTGTGGCCTGTTGAGGGGCAAAAAACATCAAAAGTTCCAAAACTTCTTTTGTTATTTGTATCAATCCACTAGACACAATATCTACAGTACGTACATGGCACATTGATCGGAGGCTAGTCTCACTTTGTCCCACAGCAACATTAAGAGAGTTTAGATTTGGGTACAGTTTCTGTTAATGTCTTGTATTAAGTATCCATTTCATTATAATATTCAGCTTTATCATAAATAATTTAACATGCACATGTATTTTATGTTCCGTTAAAGAGGGGTGGAGGTGGGGTCACATTTGAGATTTGTGATTTTGTGGGGAATCAGACCCAGTGGCATTACAAATAACTATATAAGAATAGTCAGTATTCTCGCTGATGGTCTTGTTTGCTGATGTAGGTTGTATAGAGGCATCAGTATTGAATTTAGGACGGTTTCATAATTATTTAAAAACTCCTTGTAGTAACTTTAATACATGGCCACAAAAATGGCCACTGACTTTATGCAGCATTTGGGGCCTGTCATTTTATTAAGTAACACGGAGGTGGTTATTGGCTTTCTTTAGATCTCATTAAACCTCTGATGAATACATAGTTTTACTTCCATCATCATATACTTAGTACTACAACAAGTACTACAGTCAGTGTAAAGTTAATAAAGACAAGCAATGATATACGAAGTTCCAGAAAGAAAGAACTTGAGCTTTGTGACATTGAAGCTGAAGACTTCTTTAATTGTAAAGCAACGCAAATTTGTGACTAGACCTGACTACTTGGTCCTACAAACTTATCATCACAGACGATCAAACTCTGGTGACACTTTCTGTGAAGCCTGTCTTTTACTATAAGTGCTTATAACTATACTTAAGCAGATTAGTGCAGCTTAATGCATTATAGAGACAGGCTCCATAGAAAGTGTTACCCAAACTCTTTACAATGAGGATCTAAAAACCATTTGAGGGAAACATCCTGCCAGCTGTGGTTGCAGTTGTTTCATGTTTTCATGACAGAATATGTTTAATCGCTCACCAGTTTGATGTATCCCTCCGTATCAAGCATGAGATTCTCTGGCTTCAGGTCTCTGTAGAGGACACCCTTGCGATGGAGGTAATCGAAAGCCTCTGTGACGCAACCAACGCAGAATTTAGCAGTGGGGTCATCAAAACTCCCCCTAAAGATTAAAAAAAGACCAATTTAAACTTTATGCTGACAAGCAGAGTCTGATTCTACGCTGTTCAGGAGGCAGAGAAGCAGCAGAAGTGGTCTCATTACACAAATGCAACTAAACAGTTGTAGGCAGCTCTTATTCAGTGATTTATAATGACTGGACCTGAGATTCTTTATTCCAAGCCAGCATAAGTCCCTCATTAGATGGAAACCTGACAGTCATACTATTACTTTACCCAACAAGCCAGAAATAAAATGGCAATGCTGTGGAAAGGCTGGTATTTCAGAGGCAGCAAGTTAAATGTTGTGATTTTGTTCTTTTTTCAAAAGTGTAACAGCATTAGTCAGTGGTTGGTCTCTCCTACTGTACCTGTCTCTGAGCAGACTCCAAATCTCTCCACCCAGACAGGCCTCCAGCAGCATGTACACATACTTGTTATCCTTAAATGTGCGATAAAGTCTGGAGTAAGAGAAGCACAGACAAGTTAAGACTCAAAGGAAAATGTTTGGCCTTCATGTCATAATCAGAATCAGTTTATTGCCACAGTAGTGGAACTACATAGAATTTCCCTTGTGTAATTGGGTGCATACATACAAACAAAGACAAACCATCCTGTTCTATCAGTTATGAGAAGCATTTTTCCTGTCACTCGTATATACTGTTATACTAAAATTAATTATGGCCCCATTTGGTTATTATTGCAATGTACTCAAATATATATAAAGACCTTCCTGTTCAAATTATTGCTTCGTTTGTGAACTAATGTGTGTGTAATTGACCCTTGTGGTAATGTGTTCAAATTAAATTTCCAAAAGCAACCCAGGAGCATGTACAGATTCAATATCGCACTCAAAGACACTTGAGACAGCAGAGCGGATGCACTCCACCAAACTGTCACCCTACATGGTCTTAAATCTTAGATCACCTTACATCAGTCTTGAAAACAGATTAGAAATATGAAGAGATAACAGTTAAAACATGTGAACTAGGTCACATAAATACATGGAGTGTATGAAGAGGAGATGAACAGGAGGAGCGTTTCAGAAGGTGAAGAATGGCTTTAATATCTGCAATATCTGAGTCTGTTTCACGGCTTACACTGAAAATCGGATCATCTTAATCCCACAAAAGGGGGGTAAGCTACTGCTGCAATATTTTATAACAAATAACTACGTTTTTGTAGCGGACATCTTAATATCCCCTGCCATTCTACCCCACTGAGAAGATGTAATCAGCTTGAGGCCTCAACTGTGATCTCATCAAAAACTAATAACTGGCCGCACTGTTTTCCCAGACTAATGGAGCAGAGCTTCATCGTGTAGGATAAAAAATGGAAATGGGTTTGGAGGCTGAGCAGGAGGACTGACTTGACTACAAACGGCGAGCGCGCCTCGGCGAGGATCTTCCTCTCCGAGTGGATGTGCTCCTCCTGCCTGTTGTCTACGACGTGCTTCTTCTTGATGACTTTCAGTGCAAAGGTGACATCTTCGTTCTGCACCTTCACCTGCAGATGGAAATACCAGGGTGGGTTGTCAGACCAACAGACTTTTTCACCTGTCACAGCAGGAAAAGCCCAGCTGTAATTAATAACAATAAGGCATAGGTTGGCAAATGCTCAAGTCTGTTTTAAAACAATACTTGCATTTATCAGATATTTCATTAAAAAAAAATGCTAATTTGCAGTGATATTCACCTCATTGTCTTTGTAAAATGGGATTTTGGTAATTCTGTATTCTGCATTAACCCTTTGAACTCAGCATTAGAAATGATCCGCCAGTGATTGCATTGGTGTTTTTGCTCTTACATCGAATGCTTCAAATCCCTAAAATCAGTACAACCTAAGCTAAAAGGTTATGTATGTCAATAAACCATAATAAATAATAAAAGAAAAAATCCGTAAATTGTAAAACACATGTTTTAACAGTCCATAAGTTATTTGAACTATGTACATTTTTTAGTTTTTGAGATATGCTCTTTTTCATCAGAGTATGAAGGTGTTTTCACAGTTTTCCTCTGTAATAGAATGGTATAAGACGGTTTTGGTTTTGCAAGAGCTCACATAAAGTGATAGGGTCATCCCAAGCATACGATGTAAAGCAATAGCTTTCTGCTGCAAAAGAATGGATGTTCTATCCGTCGCTAAGGGTTAATGCAGCATGACCAGTTCTTTGTTTCCAAGTAAGCCTTAAGGCTAAATATACAAAAAAGTAAGTATTCAAAACGTAAAAAAAATTTGCCTGCTTTTTTACATTTCTTTTGCTGATTACCAGATCATTTTGTAGTTATTACTGTTTTTCTAATGTTATTAATAACACAGACTTGCATTGCCAGACCTTCCTCCACAGCGCTGCGAAAGAGGATCTGGCTAGTCCACACAGCATTCTGGGATGGGAGAAAACACGCTCTGGTTTATGAGCATGTCTCTAAACCAATCCCAATCGTCTGGGGCAGCGCTAACCGCCAGACGGAGCCACGGTGCCGCTGCAAAATAGCCTCAGGAAGGAAGTTGTTTTGGTGGATCTTGTGCACGTTCAAAAGTTTTAGTCTTCCAAGAGAAAACTCAGATTGGACAGATAGTCTAGCTAGCTGTCTGGAGTTATCCTGCAGGGATCTGAGGAGCAGTTAAAGGTGCAGGAATTAGGTAATTAGAAAGGTAATAAAAAAAAAAAAGATGCACCAATCGGGGCCAATGGGGGTCTTTAACGGCGTGTTGATCACTGCTCATGCACACGCATTCATTCTCCCTTGTGGTGAGAGGGGCTTAGGAGACCGTTTTGGTCTTTAGCAGAAAGGGGGGGGGGGGACTGAGTAGTTGTCTATGTTCAACTTTTTGGCTAAATCTTGGCTCTTCACAGTCCTACAGCTCCTTTAACCATTGTCCTCATGTATCTAAACAATCCCTGAAAAAAATGAAACATCGTCGATATAGACTATTTATAGAAAAAATTTAAAATCAATAACGATTTGCAGCTTCAGGTCTAACCAGTTCCACTCGTCCAAAGCCGCCGACCCCGAGAGTTGCAACCAGTTCCAGGTGGTCGTAGGGCCTGGACTGAGGAAACACGGCCACCCGGTCCTTCAACTGGATGATGTCTGGGGACAGCGGCTGGCTCTGGTGGCGCGATACGGACCTCCTGGATGAGGACAATGGAGAGACTCATTTTAACAAACCAATAATAAGTATGGATTTCCAATTATGTTTGTATTTTTCTCTGTCAGTAAAACAACTTTTGTTAAGACCCACTTAGTTATTTCATTCTGACCAAACGTGCGACGCAGTTCTGAGCGCACGTCGCTGCACCTACCTGGCATGTCTCTTCTTGTCGTCACGATCAAGTGTTGCTACGTAGCCTTGGAGGTACCTCTGCAGCTCATTGAAAGTGCCCACTGTCTGATCAAATGTCCTAGAAAAAACAAAAACAACCGCACATCAGTGCAACTACTGGAATGTTGGTTTCATAACCCAAACTTTGATTTAACTGACGTGTACACTCACACTGAGATTAAGAGATGCATATTACAGGAGGAAATCAGGACACGTCTTTCACTTTTTTTGACAGCAGCTGACAGATATCAAAATACCCGGTTGTAGTTTTCCTAAGGAAGATTATGACCTCTATATGATTATGTTGTAGTTGTGATCACATCAGACTGCAGGGTAATGGGAGGACATGTCAAACATTTTCAGCATGGCAGTCACATATATGTCAGAACGTGGAAAAACTCCACTCAGTGTTTGCTTCATAATGCTAATTTAGGCAACAAAACTTAAACATTAAACCCTACATTTACTGTACATTAAATCTAAAAGCAACACCAAAGCACTTTTCCTCTTTGGCCCCCCTACAGGTTGGAAGCGGAATTGTCCATTACCGCTGTCTCATTGGAACTACAGATCCGCTATCCGATCTGGCAAACTTGCGTAGTGCGGTTATAGCCGGTAGAGAGCAAATGCGATAGTGCCGTTCACCCTGTTATGAGTTGATGAGCCTCTGAAATGATTTTGGAAACATTATTTTAAGGTTTGCCTTTAAGATTACAATTAAAACAGCCATAACATGTGTTTAATTTTTTTGGGACATTTAATCTGTCATAACCTTAATTTAGTTACAACATAAGATGGGCAGGAAATCCCCAAAAGCTCTGGTTGTCCTAACAACTGTAAAATTTGACAACCTTCTGTTTCAGACGGAACAATGTTTTGTAAATGTCCCGAAAACTTCAAATAGATGAGGATACTCACTCTCTATCGATGACGAGGCACTCCACCCCGTCCTCATCGGCGATGATATTAGCTGACCTAAAATCATCACTGAAAGAGAAACACACACATTTCTGACTCCTCCAACTGTCTTTATGATTTTAGGATTAGGAGAGCATGCTGAATTTAACACACATTCACAGCTGTGGATCAATATTTGAAACATTTAAAAAAATATTCAAAATACAGTACTAACTGACAGGTAAGGCAGCCGATTGCAGCAGATAAGACCACAGATATGTTAATACAGTTTTTCAGATTTTACATTAAATTAACATTTTACAGATTTTTTCCTAAATGCTGCATATTCTCCAGAAGCCCTGATTCTTCACATCAGTTTATTCTGCCTCGTTAGGGTATTTTGTATTACCTGAATCAAGGATAAACAGAGTATCCTATTTCTGTAGTACAGGTTGTAATACCTTCTGAGACAAATTTGTGATTTTGAAAAGTTTAAAATTGACATGACTTGGCTATTAAAACCAAGGTTTCTTTCAACCAGAAGAGACAGAAGCAGAGTAAAATGACAATCTGTGGTAGTGTTTGATATCTTTGTTCACCTTATAAGGGCTTTCTCTCCAAAGTAGTCTCCCTTCTGCAGCGTGTTGATGATCTGCGGCAGCTTGTGGGCCTCGGTGGTCTGGGTCACCTTCACCTGCACAACACAGTCAGCAGGATCATTAGAGCACATTTCACTTATTCACAGTGCCGTCTCCAGTTCACCGCTGTAGCTTTTACAGGTGCTGTCAATTTTCTCCAAATATTTTTACACACGCAAAAGTTTGAATCCTGAGAAATTAGAATAATTGACATATTCAATTATAGTAATTGGAACACGCTGGCTATGAGTGATTAAGTGGCGTTGATGTACTATATTTTCTTGACATGCTGTCAGAATGGACACACTTCCTACCATTATAATCCTTAGGTGCAGCACTTCAGCCAAATAAATGTAAAATCAATGTGAGCATCAAAACTAACTAAATGACTTTTCTCACATCTAATAAGAGTAGTTGGTCCCTAGTAGATTTTTTTTCCTCAAGCTTTTCAAGTGTTATTTATTTATTATCATCTCTAGCTTTTCCAACATTTTAGACACAGATATGGTTATGGTATAACTGTGGTCTATGTGGTCCATATTGGTCCATAGTAAATGTTGTATGTTGCATGTATGTTGTTGAGCAAGGACCCTTAAGCCCCCAGCCAAATACGTGCACCTACGTTTTCCACAAACCTAGGGAAAACACTGTTTTTTAAGAGGGTTTGAATCGGCTGCCTCTGATCTGCCGCTTGTCATGTAGTTTTCAACAATGGTTCTCCAGTGGCTGGGATGTTGGGAAACTTCTGCTTAATTTGCAAGGCTTTAAAAACCAGTGGCCCGCCCCGGTCGAGGTCAAACATCCCACTTGTGGCACTATCCTGCCGAAGAAATGCCAACATAACATCACAGCGGTAACAGCCGGGGTGTGTTTTAGCAAAGTGTCCTATTTGGCCTCAGTGACCTTTACTTCCCATGTTTTTCCTGGTGGCACTCGCTCTCAGACTTTATTCCCTCCCTGGTTGGGGGGGGGGGGG
>NC_048411.1:26103346-26129862 GCF_013103735.1 Etheostoma cragini | reverse complement strand
GGGGGGGGGGGTAGTAGCCATTTCCTGTATTAGCCCCCTTTCTCTCAAACAACATGTGTTCCTCTCTGGTTTGGTTAGCTTAGCGCTGAGGAGCTGCTGTCTCACATTGGCTCATAATGGCATTTTGAAAGTCCCCTGTGGACAGCTCTGGCCCCTCTCCATCTCCCCTCGCTCCCCGGTGTCAGGTTGCTGACTTATCAGACAGACCGGCGGGTGAGTCATTGTCCCACACCTCCCAGACTCTAATACAGTTTGACCAACATATTGTGTTGCCTAAACTGGTCTGTTATTGATGGAAAATCCCTGTGTTTTGTTGGTATTTGAACTTGTCTTTTGGCCTTTATTTCTAATAAAAAATGATAACCCTGCAAGCATGATTCCAAACATGAAGTCAGTTATACAACAATTATACTACTTTGGAAATTATCGAAAGCACATGAGTCTATGCATCAATTTGTTCAAGGGTTGGATTGCATTCAAAGCAGCAAACAGGATTCCCAGCAATTAAATTGCAGATGTACTTGCTGGATGGCATAGGCCTACCTGCTCTTTTCCTTGTCATGGGCAGTTTTTTAAATTTATATTTTAATTTTACCTCTATTTATAAGTCATTTAAGAACCAATTCTCACTTAAAAAGACGACCTGGCCAAGAAGCCGTGACAGGAGGCAAGTCAAAACAAGACAGATGAAACAGATAGTGAGTCAGCAGTTTACTTTACACTCATGTGGAAGGCAAAGTGAAGAGGATAGAGGAAGAATGAAAGCTGAAGCAGACAGCCTTCCAGTGTCCTGCGAGATTTGGGGAGACTAGTGGTATTTCTGTAGCCTTTCATTCCACGCTCACGTTAACTGATGAGAAAAGCCTTTGCTGCAAAGACTGTAGCTGCATCCTTATCAGTGCAATAGAGACGTCACACAGTATAGTCTATCCGAGGCACCGGAGGATTTATTTTATTGTTGTTGTAAGGACAGGATTAAGGCTTGTGTCTCCGGCCCTAATGAGTGTCATTGTTGCAGAGTCGAAAACGTCTCCGAAATCTCCGCAGTGCAGCCCATGTATCGTGTTATCATCACCAATGGGAGTAAGGGCAAAAACAAAAAGAAAGAATTTGCTGAATTTTCCTGTAGAGGATATATCTGAACATGTTGTTGAGTCTCCACATAGGGAAGTTCTTAACCTGATTGTGTAATTATTGTTTTTGTAGCCATGTGAGTGGTGTGGCTCTAGAGATTAAAAAAAGAAGACATTTTTCTCCTTGTGTAAACATGGTAACGTTGTGAGTGAGGACATTTTTGGTTAGATTTAGGATTAAAAGTAAAATTAGTGAACAGGGAGAGTTGCAGTTTGTCGGATCCAATGTGCAAGACACGTTACCTTTCCCTGCGCGATGATGTAGAAGGTGCTGCCCTCCTCTCCCTCCCGGATGATGTGCTCTCCCTTGTCATAGTATTCCTAATGGGATGGGGGGGAGGAAAAGAGTCAGAGCTGAAGCATTACATTGATTTAACCATTGACCCAGCTGGTCGGATTCCTGGTAGCCGGTCCCCTGCGGGATGAAAGCTGGAGTTCAGTTGTCAATGATGCCCATGTCATTCAGAGCTTCTCAACACAGGAGGGGATTTTTGGGGGGCTCATGGGATTGATGAGACATGAAGTAAAGGTCAATATGTTGATTATGATGCTTTTAATGTCTGTCATGAGGGTCTTTCGCGGTCATGATCCATGAAATTGCAGTGGGTAATATTTTTTTTTTTTTCAACATGGTCTTATATTAATTTAAGTGTGCATTCAAACTGGGCTGTGACCTCCTTTACCACTTGACAAATTTTCCGCCGTACACTCAGCATTGTTTGACCCAGAATTGATTCTGTACTAGTAATGTAATGGATAATGCACAACCCTGACCAGCTTTACATTTCACACTTGTGTTAGAAGGTGCATAGGCAAAGAACAAGCCAACACACAAATATGTCGTCCGATTTTAAATATACTAACAATTCCATGGGTTATATATGTTTTTAATAGTATAGACATTAAACGAGAACAACCAGTCAGAGTTGTCTGCTCGCAAGAAATGAATGCCAGCCAATACAATTGAAGAAGTCCCAGTGGCCATTGTATAAAATGAGGTATCCTGATATATCATGTTGCATCGTGAATGAGGAACAAAGTAGACGTGAAGTCCCCTGTATCACAAAGTTGTAACAAAGTCTCATATTTTATATATCAGGTCATCTTTCAGGAATGTATTATTATCCTTATACCACATGCAAAAAGAAAATTTGGGTTCAACTCATCATCAATTTTTATTGTAGTTACTTTCACCAGTAAGAGTTAAATGGTAATGTAGTCTGAAGCATGAGTATTGTTGCTATGGCTACTTACAATTATATACCCTTCACAATGATTCAAAATGGTGTTTTATCCTTGAAGAGTCTTGATTTGAATATAACGGACATCTGTCAGCCAATCAGACACAAGTAGTTTCTGTGGGCATGGTATAAGCCACAGACTCAGACTTGGTAAGAAGGCATACTCCGACACACTCAAGTTGGTGCAGATCACACTCTACTGAATACATTTGTTTTTAACGTTTAGTTCAGTTTTAAGAGCATCATAAAACTGAATGACACTTTGAAATATTCTCAAATTAAACACTGACGCACAGTGTGTTCTCTTATTCAGACACAGATTCCTCCACTTCATGCTGTCTGTCATACCAAACCTAACACACCATCCCCAACTCTGAACCCAGCCTGCTGAATCAGCAAGCTGCCAGATCACCTTCCATTTTAAAGCTTTTAGATGAAGAAGGGGAAGTGCAAAAGAATGAAGGTGACCAGGATGAAATGTTCTCTGGGACTGATGCCAAATTCCTGCAGCTGAGACAACGACTGTAATCCATTTGACTATAGAGGGAGTTGGCGAAAAATGAACAAACAAATCAGAGCAACCACGTGTAAACATTCCCTGGTGTTTACTGTCAAAACTCTTGACACAAGTGGCATTTTCCTTAAGCGTCCGAGCTTGGTTTACGTTAGGTTTACGCTTCAGAAGAGCCTAGTTTAACACCCGTCCATGTCAGTGGAGACAACATGCCAAGGTTTTGTTTATAAAAACTGTCTGGATGATACAGCAACTACAGGGGAGCAACACTCATGTCAGTGTTGGAGAAAGCCACTTTTGCTCAGCTGTATGTGTGTTAGGTTAGGTTTGACTGCAGTCGTCCTATTTTTTGGGGCGACTGTCAATCGACCAGTCACAGCACATATTCAACTGCACTTCTCTCTCTGCTTCCAGCAATAGAAATACTAAAACCAGAGGACGGACTGAGCCTATTTTTAGGACCACCATGGTCTTCAGCAGCCCGCAGGAGGGCTGGTTGTCCTGTGCAGCTCCTTGAAGGCATCTCTGTGCCTTCAAGGAGCTTTTGAAATAAATGGAATGACACAAGCACACATCAATGTGTTGGGGGACAATGACAGTTGTTACTTTCAATTTGCAAATTGATATTAATGGACAAAAGCCCATGTATTGTCAAAACGTGGTCCACATTTGTGAACACATTTTTCCAAAATTTTAAAGATGTCACAAACCAGCAAGCTTAGATTGCTACTATATTATGTTTCGCATCATAAATTAGCTGTTAGCTTGAGCCTCCACGTTTAGACCACCATTGCTTGCCTGCAGCTCGCTGAGTAAGCTTGTTAGTTTGTGTGATGACATTATAAGTTAGTTCTTGCCAGGATAATGAGTGAATGTAAAGACTTAAAGAGAAAGTTTTTTGTCATTCCTATTTTTATGTTTCTGCTTTCAACAGTGCTCATTCTTTTGCCATTGTAGCTATCCAGTTCAAATTCCAATCAGCAGATCAGACTGGAAACCTGACTGAGAATCCGAAAAAACAAGGTAAAACCACACAAACACACACACACACACACACACACACTCTACAGGCCAAAACACACACACCAGAAGACACCAAATTCCATTCCCCCACTGTTTGACAAGAAGCTTCAATATTGTCTGGCGGATTCTCGACGAACATCTGCACCACTATTAGGTTACAGCCTCCCCCACCCCCACCCAAGAGGCAACAGAATCAGCTCCATCAGAAATGACTGAATAAGGAAATTCTCCCGCAGTAGAGAGTGGTGGGATGACCAACGATTGCAGGGAACGTCCTTGAAGTTTTCATTGTGAAAAGACGCTTAGCAGGGCTGTTTTTGACCCAAAGCTGACAAGCTCCGCTCCATTTTCTCTTTCACCGTTGAAATACAACGCTTACGCAGTAGAGCAGGGGTGAGACATTCTCCTGCATGTTTTAACATACACACTTACACACATTCACTTGTATGTTCTCACACCAAAAGCCTGTCACTAGCACGCCTTTAAGAAATCACTCGTCCCCCATTTGAATAAACACTTTCTGGGGCCTTGGTCAAATAATTATGGTAACAATATACAGCGCCCAACGATGACAGGAATAATATCGTCTCTGTTCATCAACAAGGTAATTTGTGAGGTCTTGCCGACTGGAGGTAGAAGGAATATGCTGACACACAGTAATGGTATATGGCCAAATGGTAATGATATTTTGACAGCAGCTATCTGCAACACTGGGGCTCCCATGAGATGCCAGAGAGGCTTGAGCAATACTCAGGCAAAATAATGAAAAGGCGCTCCAGTAGAAATATAGGTAGTTTGACAGAATAACTTACCACCTCGAGGCAGTCCACTATTTTGCTTAGCTTGTCTTCTGGTAGATTAGCCAAGAGTGAAACACTGACAGAAAAGACAAAACACGGATTATGAACATTAATTTCTGCATATGTGTTATATAGTTCAAATCACTTTACTTGTGATGCCAGAGACCTTTCACGTAGAACTTTTCTGTGTCACAGTAATCAAGTAATACACCAGGAAAATAGAAAAACAATCTATATGTGATGTAATTTGTTTGTAAAGTTAGGTTGTCTATGACAGTAGGAATATACATACTTTTGCTTTTGTTCCAAGCTCACATAGCAGAAAGGTTGGCAGTAGGCCACGTGCCCAGCAGAGGGCTGGATTAAAAAAGAACGCTAGTGAAGGAAGTTGAAGAACTAGACCCTAAAGATTAATATAGTCCTCTCAGGAGGTGGTGGAGACCATCCAAACAAGAACTAAAAAGTAAATATTGGAAACTACAATCCCATGTTGCTTTGTGCCTGATAAATGTGTAATCTAATTGATTGCTAACAAATTAACCAAAACAGCTCTTAGTGTCCCCCAGCGGTCCACACGTACTTCAGCTTTGTATGTATAACTGACTTTGGCATGGTAAGAAGACCTAGTTTATCCATGGGACAAAAATCATATTCATTTGAATTGGCGGAGCCAGATGTTGTAGAGATTTGGGGCTAAGCCGAAATCTAGGGGGGGTCCTGGGTAATTCTCACCTTCAGCCATTTGCACACTTTTTCAAGTCATTTTATAACAAAATGCCTTAAAATCAGTACATTATTTGGGAAAAAATGATAGTTGTCAAGGAAAAAATTCATCCTCTAGAGCCTTCATCCTACTTTGTACCTAGTTTTTTTTAACAGTTTAACTTGAGTCCAATACAGTGTCTGAAGGACAGTTACGTTGGCCTAAAAGGTTGATGAAGGAAGTTGTGTTCAATTATGTGAGAGTGCAAACGCTTGAATAAATGGAGACAAGCACTGATTTTAGTTAGACCTAGCAAAATAAATCTAATACCATGACGTAGCAAGTAACGAAATCTGAACACAAGATTCACAAGGGGTCAGCACCTTGGAGACGCATGATAGACACGGGTGAGAAGGGTGATGTGTCTCAGCTGTTCACCTGTGTGTGGATCACCAAAACATATTTAGTGTGTTCAAAAGTTGTTTTAGTCGTGCAACAGAAAAGTCAGATTGGACAGATAGTCTAGCTAGCTGTCTGGATTTACCCTGCTGAGATCTGAGGAGCAGTTAACCCTAGTCTTCGTAAATCGACTGGAGGTAAAGATTACAACACAAAGAAAGTGTAAGGCATCTGACATCCGGCTGAAAAGAAGGACATACGGCGGATTTTCCAGTGGCAGCAGATAAATCTCGGAAGTGGAACGTCGTGGATGTAGATTATTTTGTACCCTATTCATCAGGTAGTTAGATGTAGATGTTACATTTACATATTTCTACCATGTTCTCTAAAAGATGCATGTTCGAAATTGGCTAGCAGGAGTCCATTAAAATCCTATATTGTGCATCAAATCATAGAAAAAACAGGTGGTGCTAGCTCATTGGCAACAGCTTGGGGCTAACCTTCGGAGGAAGTTGCGGTACTGTTCATGTCGCGTCTCAGCCGTCCTCCTCATGATGTTCTGAAACACCTCCCGGTCCAAAGCCCACACCCTCACTTTGTTCACCACTGTAAAAGCAACATCACATCCATCAGTTAGTGGAATATGTTCCAGGTTCTGACCTCTTAACGAAAATCTAGTTAACCTACGCCCCTGATTAGTGAATACTAAAGGAGCCACAGCTGCTTTTGATAGCAGAGTGTTTAGGAAAACTTGTAAACTGATAACCATGATGAAATGGTTAACCAACATCTTAACATTTTCCCTCCCTAATCTTTCTCCTCCTTTTTTTCTGGTTTAATTAAATTCTTCTGTCACCACAAAGAAATAACGTATTGTTTTATTTTCTAAAATGGACGAAGGAGTCGAGAAAAACCCTGTAATCTGTCCTCTATCTTGGTGGTGAGTACCGTCAAATCTACAAAATGTCTGAGAAAAGCTTCTGTTGTTACAAGAAGGAGAAGCTGTGAGAGTTTGACATGAACCAGTAGCAAAGAAAGAGTTCCCCTTCATCCACTTCATCTGTTATCATGTAAAATCTACTCAGAGAAACTTGTCAAACTGTCATGGTCTTTCCAGTTCACCCTGAATATTGAGGTCAACTCAATGTCCCTCCCCCAAGGGCCACATGTCAATTACTTGGTTAAATATACAAACCCTGACAAAGAACACTCACATAGTTGATGGTATGCACTTTCCAAATGCCACGTAGGTGAAAACCAATCAGAGTACAAGCTGTAGATATCATGTAAACCTTTGTTAAAACAGCCAATGCAAACGCTTATTTACTTATTTGGTTCTTCTGCTCTCTTTAATCTATTAAGAAGTCACTACACCTCAGATGAAGGTAAGAAAAGTGTCTGATTACATTAGGGAGTCAGGCTGGGAAACACATTTTCAATGATCAGCATGGCTGGTAACAAAGCGACTATCTTTTGCCCTCAGTTAAAATTCTGCACATGGTAGCTGTTGTTGCTCACTTGGAACATCTACATACAAACAACACACCTATAAATATCTACACAACAACAAATGTGCACTTTGTTCTTGTCTGTCATTACATTTTCTCTACGGAAGGAGCCGCTACTGCAGCAACTAGGACCAGCACCCTTCAATTGCTTAATGGGACATTAGACCTTTGTTACATGATGTTGGATCATGTCTGCCACAACCCAGAGCCGCTGCCTGCAGCCGTAAGTCTGTACATCTTCAATCATCATGAACTGGAATGACTGCTCATCTGAAGAGTCGTTTCATGCGTTTCAACGCATACAAATATTTCCTGTATGTAAATCAAATCTTTACCTCGCACTGATGCTGTCCGTGTGCAGTTGTACAGAATGGCTAATTCTCCAAATGTGGTCCACACCGCTATCGATGTGAGCAGTTTGTTATGTTGAAACACATCCAGCTTCCCATCTGTAAATATGAAACAAGGACAATCAATAGTGTTTTTAAACCCACATTTGGGACACAGGAGACTGGCACGTGCTACATGCACAACCTAATGGCATTTAAATGTCATTCAATTCACATCACAAAAGTCTTCTTTCATTATTTTACCAGCTGGCAGACTAGGATAGAGCCTGAAAGAATTTCTGCAAACAAGCAGGTGTGTGGTATCTGTTACAGAGACTCAGTAGAAAAAGTACAAACCGACCTGCAGGTTTCATTTCCTGCATTTCCTTTTACAAGTTTAAAAGCCTCTTTACAATATTAATCCCGGGATGCATGCATCACAAATAATAATAATAATAATAATAATAATAATAATATTAACCTCTTGCAAAAATGTCCACTATTGGCTTAAAAAAAAGAAACCACTAAATTGTTATATGCTTTATATAGGACAACAAAAATACCCGACCCTTATCCCTTTCCTCCTGTTTTCGTATTCGGTGTGAGAAATCACTGTGACACCAGACAGCAGAACAAATACAAGGACATTTTGTCTGTGAATGGCTAATTTCACCATTAACCACACTGGCAGATAACCAATCATTGTTTAGAGGCCATGTGTTCATATACAACACTTTGTTGCCTAGTTACTTTGAAAGAGTTGCCGTGTAGAAGAAAAGGCCAGCTGTAAGTTCACTATATCAACTACAGAACAACCAACCAAACATTAAAGGGCCGGTAACCCCAAAATTAAAAAAAAATCCCTCCCTCTTAAATGTAGTCAATCTAGATTGTCTTGCTGTGAGTTGCCCAGTGTTGGAGACTTTGCCTGTAGAGATGTCTGCCTTCTTTGCATTATCATGGAACCAGATGGCTTGTGGTGCTCAAAGTGCCAATAAATTTCTCTTTAGATAATCCACAGACCTGGTTGTGAGTAGTTTCTTGTAGGGACTATTTTCTTCCTGCCGAGTTACACCTGCAAGCTGTAGTGCAGAAGGCAGCATACTGCATTGCTATCTTGTGGAATTAGTTTATAGCTAACTGACACTGCTAGCTCACCTGGGGTCAGCCATATGTTCCCACAGACCAATGGTCCCACAGCCCTATGTCCCCACATTGCTAAGAGTTTTCTTAAAATTAGGGTTAGGATTAACCCCTAACCCGAACCCCACATCGGGAGAAAGGGGGATAAAATCTGATACAAATTTATGAAAAAGGAAATGTGGGAGCATAGAGCCTAATTTTGGAAAAGAAATTTTAGAAATGTGGGAACTGTGGAAACATAGGGCCTACTTTAGATTTTTTTTTTTTTTTTTTAATGTGTGAACATAGGGCCGTGGGAACATAGGGCCTAATTTTCAGTGAAAAAACACTCCCGCTCACCTGAGCTAGCTAACATTACAGCTCTACTGAGCAAGGAGACCACCATTTATGACATCTGTACGTTGAAATATGTTTCTATATAATATTTTTTTTCTTTTTTTTTAATTTTGGGGTAAACTGTCCCTTTAAATAATGTTATCAAAATAAATCATTAAGTAAGTAAGTTATTAAGAAAGTAAATACCTAGATACAAAAGTAATTTATATATATATATATATATATATATATATATATTTATTTAGTTTTTTTCTTCTTTTTTTCTTTTATATATATATTTTTTAAAGTCCCATCTACTTCATACAGCGTGCGTGAGTGACTGAATGTATACGTTAGTGTCCAAAATTAACTCTAATTAAATTTGCTCTCCTGCTGATAGCTGATACACCAAAGGAATTCATACACCTGCCAAGAATACTTTTCACTGGCCAAAATAATTATAATCTGTATTTTTCAAAGAATAACATTTGGCGGGAGCCCGGATAGGTCAGTTGGTAGTGGGTGTCCATAAATAGAGGTTTACTCCTTGACTCGACTCAAACCTGCGGCCCTTTGCTGCATGGCGTTCCCCCTTTCACTTCTTCAGCTGTCCTGTCATGTAAGGCCTAAAATGCCCAACAAATAATCAAGAAAAAAGAATAACATTTGGCTACTTAACCTTTCAAACTGTCACGAAGGTTTGCAGGTGTAGATGCCATAAATCTTTGAGGAGCAGTGGAGCTGCTGTTTAACTTTGATTGGCTTGTGGTCAGAGAGGCTCTACAGTAACCAATAAGAGTGAAGTTTGAGAACACGCAAAGACCAAAATAGTCATGAAACCGTTTTTTTTTTCACTCAGATTGAGATTTTCTTTCTGTTAATTCATACTCTCTAACCCTGCAGTCAGCACTATTTAAACTAAATAATTGGTCACTTAAATTGTCGTCAAATTTAAAATAATACACAGATTGGCATGGATACACAGAAGTAGATGAAAAATAAATACTCAGGTTGATTGATAATTTTCTTCGCTGGATTGTTCAGAACAAACGGCCTGATTTTGAGAACACATGCATGGCATTAGCAGCAGATGTATGCTCCAAAAGATGTTCATAAAAATCACATGTGGGTGTTTAAAAAGAAAACACTGCAACAAAAAAATTCTCAATGTGAGGAGGCTGTCGGAGGGAAATCTACGCTCAGATTCTGCACGTGTGTTAAAGGTCCCATGGCATGAAAATGCCACTTTAATAGTTTTTTTTAACATTATTATGCATTCCTCCAGCCTGTCCTTGGTCCCCAAGTGGCTAGAAATGACAATAGGTGTACACCGAGCCCTGGGTATCCTGCTCTGAGAAAATGAAAGCTCGGATGGGCCGATCTGGAATGCCCCTTATGAGGTCATGAGGGTCAAGGATACCTCTCCTTTCTCTGCTTTGTCCACCCAGAGAATTTGACCCACCCATGAAAGAGAGACATCATGGATTTCAAACGGGCAAAATGCCCCCCCCCCTCCCCCCAGATATCATTAAAGATTAAGTGACTGTAAAATTGTAAAATATACCCAGAACCTTAGGGCATTCAATATTTTCCAGGATTTTGTACAAATGATGTGAAGTTGAGACTGCTGGCCTCCTCATTTAACATTTCACATGTTGCTACTGCTCCTTATTGGGTTTTATCTGTCATGTGAAGGTGAGGTGTATCAGCATAGTTGACAGGAAAAGTTCATTTATTTCCAGACCAAAAAGAAGATGATGGACTGGACCTACCTGCCAACACAAACAGATGGTTCCCAGGCTCTCCCTGCTTGATGACGTACTCTCCCTGCTGGTAGGTGCGCTCGTACATACACTCCACCATGTCTTTAACCTGCTGCAGCTCAAGCCTCTTCAGGTACTGGTTCTTGTTCAGGGAGTCTGTCAGCAGCTTCTTTACACTGTCACCGACAACAACAAAGGAAGAGTTAGAATTGTGACCCCTACTGTGAGAATACGTTTTTGAATGTTGCTGGGGGTATTAGCTAACTAAAATAGGAGTCTCTTAGCTTGTCTTATTTTGGATGCTTCTGTGAGTGCACTTACATGTAGTAGCCTACCCTGTTTACCCTTGTGGAGTGCGTACATTTTGACAGGGTAGGGTCATCTCAAACTACACACGGCCGTTATACACTGACCACAAATGACTCTTCTTCTACTTCTTTTTAAATGTAAATTACAGCTGGGTGGAGCATAACCGCCACCTATTGTCGCCCATCCAGCTTGTTTTCTCACGAAATGATGGCAGTATAGGAGTCATTCTATAATTAAGGGTACATGTCATGTCCATGGGTTGTATTTATAATTTTTACTGAATATTCTCCTTAAGTAATGATCACTTTCATGTTGGTGCATATTTGTAATTCATTTTATGCAAAAAAAGTCAACCTGCTCCATATTTTTTTTAGGAGAAAATGCACATGCTATAGTGAAATTAGCTGTCTTTGTGCTGTCCAATTTGCCAGATGTCAAGTTTGGCCTTTCAAATTTACACTAGAATACATATATTTGCATATTATTTTAACCTGTATTTGTTTAAAAGAATGATTACAACAAGAGAAAGGTGTTTTAAACACTATTTGACTTATGAATATGGATGGAATTATTTACTTTATATGTGTGCGAGAAATCTTTGTCAACTGTGTTACCCATTAAAAAAAAAACAATACATTAGCAATGGTTTGCTCCAAAGTCACATATCCAATGTCAGGTGATGTCACATCTTTCAGCGGCAGACATTTTAAATACAGTTTGTTAAATTTCTACTCTTCCTCTTGAATATTTAATAAATATTACTGTCTGCACATAGAGTAGATTATTATCTCGTCAACCGTGTTATCAACAAACGTTTGTTTACTAGTTTTAGATGTTAAATTTAAAAAAAGGTAGAGAAAATGTATAAAAACATGAGTTGATAAAGGCTACGTGCTGTCAGCTAGCTAAAGCTACAGCTAGCAAAAAGGCCTAAAATGGAAGAAATGTCAACTGTGTTACTGTCAACCGTGTTACCCATCAAGTGTAACACGGTTGACAATGAAGGCAGGGTTTATTGTCATAGCTTTTGCATTTTTTGAGTGTAGTTAGTTAACATTTATTAACTATTGTTATTACACAGGAATTGCTTGGTAAAATACAAACAGGTGTTATTACATAGTAAATACATAATAATTTCTTAAAAACCTGTGATTCACATGATACTTTTAGAGAGGATTAACTTAACCGATCTCAACACTATTAAGTAATTACATGCAATGTTAACATTTTTAAAAATAAATCTAGCTTTAGCTTGGCAATTTATGAATTTAGACATTGTGGGGGTATACTAGGATACCAACTTAATTTTTTAGCAAAAAAAGCCCACTGATTTCTTCACTTCTTGTTGACATGAAATGTACCCTTAATTATAGAATGACTCATTGATATCGGAAAGAAATGTATGTATGTATGTATGTATGTACATGTACTGTATGTAATACAAATGTATAGTTCGTGTTTCGCCTTTACAATAACTAGCAACGATGGCGAGTAGTGTCCAGCGTTCCACGCTCCACATTTTGACCGCTTTGAATGCGGCTTCCTCTCAGTGCACTGCAGTTATAATGTTTTCCCGACCGATTGCTGAGTACCCAAGAAAGTGCAGTGGTCAGTGCGAGCCCTTGAAGTCAGTGGAAAATATTTATTAGGAGTCTGTTATGTACACACTGTGTAGTGTATTGAGAAGGGACCCCTATTAACTGTTACACCACCGAATGGCATGCTGGGTAAAGCTGGCTCTCTGTCGCTCACTACAGTACATTCAAAAAACGTATGAAAAGAGGCCGGAATGTTTTAGGGCTGTGACTTTTGGAATGAACGCGTTTGTTTAAGGAAATAGCCTAAAATAGCAAGAAGTTAATAAATGACGCGTATACTCTAGCATTGCTGGGGGACGCAACTATGTATACAGTATGTCGTGGCAGGTGTATTGCTCGAAGCGTTGAGTGTGAAGTTGCAAGCAGTAATACCGGAGGCCAAACAATCGGCCTATTCCTCGTTTTGAACAGGCACAGCTTTCTTTTATACATTTTAATACAGATCAAGTAACTTGTTACTTTGCAGACTATGATTTTGCATTTATTACGAGACAAACCTTCTAGAGCCAAACAGTTCAAATAGTCAATTGACAGAAATTAATCAGGTACACTTTTCTTAATCAATGTTTAAGTTTCAGCTTTTGCTCTTGGATATTTGCCATCATCATCGACTTGTACTTTAGAAAATGTAGTTTTTCACTATTTTCATAGACCAAATGCTGAATCAAAGAATCAAAAAACAATCAAGCGATTAATCGCTAATGAAAATAAGTATTAGTTGCAGCCCTCCTTCTTTGCTTTCTTTCTGTCTGTCCTTCCTTCTGTTCTCACATCATTCCTACTTTCCCTTTTCATTGGTTTGTACAGCTTTCTTCCTTCCTTTTATCAATCTGTTCTTTCTTCTTTCCTTTTTTTTCTTCTTTTCACTGTTGTCTTTTTTCCTTCTTCCCCTTTACCTTCCTTTACTTCCTGTCAATTTTCCATTCTTATTTTTCCCTACTTTGCTTCCTCCTTCCCTCTTTATCTATTTCTATCCTCCCTTATTTCCTGTTTTCCCTTCCTTCTGTCCTCTATGTCCTCTATTCTTCATGTCGTACAGCAGAACGACCCTAATGACTATTTAACTTGGTACTTTTGATACCTGAGTGTTTTTAGAGGTTAAACTTTAAAAGCAGGACTGGGTGATGTTTCCATTGATACTTCTTTCTTTTTAGTAAAAGACACTTCAAACTCCCATATCTGACTGCAGCTACGTGGTGCGTTCCTGAGCCCACTGAGCCACCAGGACGCCCACATCCACATTCACACCAGGTTTTTAGTCTGCGTGATAAATATTTTGTCTCCTGTGAAAAGATGACTATGCGCGGCCTCTGGGCTCCTTCCGACAATGAATCAAGTAAAACAGTGAAAACATAAAATCCTTATGAGCTGTCAAAGTTCACTGTTATGCATTTTAACAGCTGCAGCAAGAGGCCGCGGGAAGAAGACATCACTTCCTTTGGGGAGTTGTAAACTGAAAAGGTTAAGAGCCACGGTTGAACGCAAACTATAGATCATGAGACCTGCTCGCTGCTCAGAGAGGTGAGTGGTGCAGGGGGTGGGTGGTCTGTTTATCCACCTTATCGTGTGTAATAAGTTATCACTTTGGGCTTCATAAAAACCATGGCAGATGACATCCAGTCCCACATCCTCTCCTCCCACCTCTCTGTGTCATAACTCTGCCAGAGTCTGCAGCGTTTTACATTGTCATTCACCGAAGATGAGTATTCTGTTTCAAAGAGCCAGTCTGCCCAATTGTTTTCATGGTTCTTGTTATCTAAATATCTATATTTATATATGCGCATGTCGTGTGAGTGTGTGAGAGAGAGAGAGAGAGAGAGGAAGAGAGAGCGCACCTGTGAAGCTTGGCAAAAAAACTAAATGTGTGTGAATGTGCCATGGTACTTCAAAAGTAACTCAAAGTTGTCGTAAAGTATAGTTTTTAGTAAATGTACTACATCCCGCCACTTTGCACTTTGATTGTGAAAAGTACGGTGGCTGACGAGCAAATGCACAGCAACTTAATGAAACACATGCAAATAGAAAAAACACAAGCAAATTAAGACGCACTGCAAATACAGAAACGAATGCAACAAAAAAACACTGCATGAAACACAACGGAAGTTCTCCAGGCCTCTAGGGGGAGCGCTAAGTGGAACAGCATCATTTCTGACTTTCATAGTCATTTCATAGACTGTAAATATTAAGTCTATATTTGAGATATGTTTTCTCTTGTTTGGTGGGTGTGTCTGTAGTTTACTGGCTCAGGTCACAAGTGATACTCAATCAGCAGAGACGTGTCTGTAAATTCAGGGTAATAAAAAGGCATAGTGTTCTCTCTCTGTGGGGTCGAAAATCAAGCTGTTCTACTCCAGTGCGTTTGCCCCTGTCAGCCACCATAGAAAAGGGTGCACGTGTGTAGAAAACTTTAAAATTACTCCTGGAACCCCCAACAGAGGTCTGGTTTAAGCCCCCAATGTCCTCAAACCCTAGAAACTCGTGGAGATTTTGCTTTTTGCTTCTCCAAACTGTTCTTCTAAGAACATCCCAACTATCCCTTTAATATTTAACATCTTAGTTCTTCAGAGGCAGAATGCTCTGATGGTTTCACATATTTGCTTTTTCAGTTACTATATCATAAAGCTTCTTTTGTCTAAATGATCCTAAATGTCCTTTTTTGAGGCTCCATGCCCTACCGTCCCCATGAGACAGCATTTTGAGATCAACTTACATCCTTAATTTGATAAACTTCCTGTCGGGGTGGGACATACTGTAATACAAACGGATACAGACAGTATAAATCAATAAAAGAACAGCTGGGAAAAAAGGTAATTGTTTTTTATGAGACAGATGGAGCTCTTATTTTTATGGAAATAAATGTTGATTTTCTGCCTATTTATACCTGCTGGTACAGAGATAATCACTGTAATAAATTACAGAAAAAATATTCTATGTGCATTTTGTGCCATTAATTGTAAATAGGGTTATAATATGTCATGGAACGTTCTCACTACATGGCCAAAAGTATGTGGAAACCCAAAGATCACACCATTTCTTTGTAGTCTTGGCTTTGTGCAGGCAGGCATCGTTATGTTGAAAAAGGGCCAAAACACAAACTATTAGCACAATAATGTCTACAATGTTACTGTATAAGCTACTGTGGCATTCAAATTTCCCTTTTTGGAATTAGGGGCCAAACTGTAGAGAAAGCGGTTGTCCACATACTTTGGGCTATATAGTTTGTGTCACATTTTTGAGCCAGTAAATTATTTAAATGGAAAGCTCATGAAGCAAATAGATTCTGGACATAACGCTGATTATATCAAAAAAGAAAATTGCATCGGTTTTGGCTTAAAGTCACTGACCAGCAGCTGAAAAATCTTGGAACACTGAACATTTCTTTCACGTCACCACACTCATCTTTGCTTTTTGCCCACCTTCTGTCTACCACCCACTGCTGCTGCTGTTTCCATTTTTAACACTCCTCCGCCAAGCCGATATGGACTGGCCCCGAGGGCCATCATGAACCTTTAACTGCCATCTGTCTAACCTCATTCTACTTCCCCCTTTTGTGCTCTGAACCTTCCTGAACACAAACATCCCACCTTGCATCCTTCGGTACTCGGACCTTCTCGAAAGAGAACTTTGGCAGGCTGCTGGAGTCGTAGGTCCTGGATGTGGGTTCAGCCGACACCCCAGCTTTGGCCCCTTTCCTTCTGTTGAGGGTTTCCTTGATGCGAACACTGAGGTTGGGGCTGCCTCTGCTGGTAACTCTGATGGAAGGGGGCCTTGATGCCAGACCTGTCGAGGCCCCGCTCTGGTTCTTCATCACGTCCTGCAGCTTGTTGAGCTGGATGCACTTGTTCTGCAGCTCCTCGCTCAGCTCGGCCAGAGCTCGCGTCTGTTTGGCCAGCTGCTCCTGGAGAGCCTTGATCTGAAGCTCTTTGGCACAAAGCTCCTCATCCCTCCTCTTGCCCTCTCGCTCCAGCTCATCCACTCGGGTCCTCAGGGAGTCCAGGGGCGAGTTTTTGAACCCCTGATCTTTGTGGGGTCGGCTGTCGGAGGCGGCCGCAGAGCCGTCCGTCTGTTTGTAACGCTTTGATTTCATCGAACCATTTCCCATCTTGTCACCTGCAGAGAGGAAAGGGATTTTTAGTTAAAGTCAATATTTGCTGTAATTCATCAATGAACAGTGAGCTTTTCCAACAGTTCTGTGATTATTGAGGAAGGTGGGAGTGAGATTTCAAACAAAAGATCTGATGCTGTAAGGAGAGAAAACTGGACAAAGACAGTTAGAGAGAGGAGCGGAGAGCAAATCAGAATATAATGGTCAGTGAGTGTCTTCGCCATTTATTATTCAGGAGGCAGGAAGTATTACATTAGCCTACATCAACAGTTACATCCTTTCTGCTCAGACACTAGCAGTGCAGGAGATGCTACTCAGGAAGCTTATGAAAATTAATCAAAATAAGAACCACTTTTACAATATAATTGCATCCTAAAGTGATCTTTATAGCATGTTTATGTCTGCATAGTAAGAGTGTATCTAGGATAACAATTTCCGAGAACAATCCTGTTTTTGTTGCGTGGAACTGTCTCCCACTCACACATATTTCATTCATGACATTCCTGCTCGCATACAGTGAGTGGATGTCAGATCAGTTCACACACATTATTCTGACAATCAAAATGACAGACATTTATAAACTTATTTAGAAATATTAACCTCTGAAATCCAATTTTTTTTTCAATTTTCCTTTTGTTTAAAAGCTTCAACTTTTTTACTGCAACACCAAAGATTTACAGCACAATTTACTGGCGTTTCATTTTATGAGAATATTGGTAAAGGTAATGTCAAAACGAATTAGGTTTAGTTTACTCGTTCAAATATCTCCTAAGATGAGTGTACACCTGCAACTTCCGATGCCTCGTCATTCCTCTCCTGAGATGAGAGTAATAGATGAGTCGCTGTTTAGTTCAGAGGAGATATCGGTCCTTACCTGATTTAGTTTTCAGTCTTCAAACGAGCATGGGAGACGATTTAAATTTAAAAAAAATAATATTGATGTGTTCGCACATTCGAGCATCCGTATAGAGAAACGGTCCATCTACATCACTGGTCGCATCCTCTCCTCCCTCTATATCTCCCCCACTCTAGCGCGCTCTCTTTTCTCATCGGCTGTGCGCGTTCACGCTTGCGCGGTCACTGGTATGACTGGCAGCCTCAGGTCAGGTGTGAGGGACGTAAACCCCGTTTTAAGTAAGTTATAGACCTTTTTCACGGCAAACATGTTGACGTGTCACAGTAGGGAAAGCACAGGTAGCCTATATTCAAAACCATTAATGATGGCTGGACTTAGGAGAGGCCCTGTTCTTGTGCATACTGACCCACTATATCTTACTTGATAGAATTGAACCCTCGTTAAGGTATCAATTTCAGCTATGCTTTTCCTACAATGACAAGTCAAAATGCTTGCTGTAAGAAAGTTCCATTAAGGTAACTTGAACCTAAAAGCGGTGTAATAGCTAAACAGTAGCCTATTATTTAGGCTAAGTTAAACTTCTAACGTCTTGGCAGTTGGAAAAATAAACTCCCAACCCTTTGTTTTATTATCTTTTTAGTTGACCATGAAAACATTATTGAGATTAAAACGACTTTTAAAAAGATGTATAAATATCCAAATCTTGCATTAGGGAGCTTCCTTTAAAATGAGGGTAACGTTAGGCTATAGCCTAGCTAAATTTAAAAAAGGAGATACAACACATTTGGGGCTCTTTATGGTGGCTAACGTTAGCTAATGTTAAACCTGAGGATAGATGTTGCTGTGTAACTAACTGACATTAGGTTACTGTGTCAGTTCACTAACAGAATGATTAGTTCTCGCTACGTGTGACATTATAGGTTCTGTTTTTAGCATTGTCCCGTAATTATAGCTTGGCTACACTTGTTTAGCTTAATTTTCAACAACTTGAGAGCATAGAACCAGGTGAAAAAACATCTGACATATCCTCAATTATACAGTAACACTTACATCAGTCTCCTAAGCAACCAGGTCTTCCTCTTAGCTGCTAGAAAGTTCCAGTTTCTTCACCAGCTTGTCGCTGGTCAGTCTTCTGTTTGGTGTTGGACAGGTAGCATACAGTTGGTTTATCAGAGCTTATTTGCTCAAAACAGCTGGGAATTTTTTTTTTAAAGCGGAGTGGTGAGAGTGAACCACAAAAGTCAAGTTGCAGGCAGAAAAAACCCCAAATAAATTATTTTTAATACGCTAAAACACTCAGTAGCCTATGGCCGAGGGGAAGTGCAGAGATTGATGATAACTCACTATGGGGTATTTGTGACACGTTTCACAGTAAATTTCTACACAGTACCATCTTTTTAGTCTTTGTTCCTACACAAATATTCACTAAAATAAAGAGAAATAGTATAATATACTCTCTGTGCCACCCTATCTATGCCTTTACCATGATTTCTCCCATTTCTTGGGCTCTGTTTATTGTGGGCCATGTTTTCACATTCAGCATTTCTCTGGTTTGAGACAAGTGAAAATCTAGACCCAAAGCTTTAGTCTTTCACATCCAGAAATGATTAATTGGTTTTCACAGTGTGTTTGTCTGTGATGCAGCCTTGCCTGCAGCAGGTTTTATTGACAGGCACAGAACAATAATGGCAGGTGGCCAAATCTGAATCATATGCAGCAGGCACAGAACAACAGAGAAAAATCCAGGTCACCGACTTCTTACCTGAACTTGAGAGCAATCAGAGAGGCTGGCAAATGATCTGAGGACACATTCAATGAGCAAACATGTTGACACACTAAAGGCATTTAGCTGACCGTGTAATACATGCATTCTCCCAGTGGCTGAGTTGGGTTACAGGAACTTGCTCAAGGGCAGTCGGACACATTTGGAAGAATTGACTGCTTTGGTTTCACAGTTTTTAACCCCGCCACCCTAAAGTCTGGGTTTAAACCCGCCAGGCAGCTGGCTTTGTTTTTGCAGCTTGCATGCTCTCCTCATGTTTACATGTGCTTCCTCTTGTTGTTTACAGTGTTTATGATCTCACATCACTGGATAGCTGACAGGATATTCCAGTACATGGTTAGTTTAGTTGCAAGATAAGACATTACCTAGACCCAAATCAGTCTTGATTTAAAGTGAGATCTGATGAGAGGGCCAGGTTATTAGGGCTGGGTAAAAAATGTTCTGTACCGGTAGACTACCGATACCAATACCGTGACTTTGATACCAGTTTCTGAAAGAAAATTTTTTTTAAACCAATTTTATGAATCCTTTTAACAAAACAAATTAGAATTCTTTACACATTACAGCAAAAATCTTTGTATTTATTTTTCAGCTCCTACTGAGTACGTCCCGTCTCTGTGTGTAACATAGTTTTTATTAACTGCCTCTACAACATGTATGTGATGTCAGCCAGCCAATCACACGCATTATTCTATCTTAGCAGTAGCAGCATGCTGCATGTGTATTGGCTCACTGACGCTAATGACATTTACTATGTAGGTAGGTCACTTGAATTATAGTATTGAATGACAAGGCATTTTTCAATAATCAATACTATGGCGCAATGCCCTGCCTAAAAAGTAATTAATTTGGTACCCAGGAATACAGCTTAAATATTTGTAAACACATGAAATTGTTCAGTATGTAGCAGAATAGTTGTTCACCTCCAGTTGCCACAGTATAACATACAGTGATCTGTCTACGGTTTTCATATTTAAATATATATATATATATACATTTAAAATGTTACAGCATGGCTGTATCGTTAAAAGGTCGTAGTTGACTGCATTGGTTCATGACCTATTTAGCTTCTGACCCTCTGACACAAATCAATGTCTTCTTGTGACCCATTATCGTGTGCGTGGGTCAGGACCAGGTCGACCAATATAACACCCCTTGGTTGGGAACCACAGGTTTAATGTGATTTGTTGTTGTTTACTGGCCTTGTAGTTATATAGATACCATATACTGCATTGGCAGCATATTTTCTTGCTCTTTAATATAATATGATGTAGTTTTGTATATAATGTTGACTCTAACTGTCCTATTAAAGTACAGCACATGTCCAGATATCACAGGTTGTTATCAGAATGATAAGTAATTTGAACGGCAGAGTTTAGTTAGAGACTTTACCATATGTAATGCCATATGTAAGTATGATGTGTGTTGTTGATATGTATGTGTCGTTTTGTGTAGACCATAGAATTGTAACATATGATGTATTATATTGACATATGATGTGTTGCTGTTGCACTGCATCATGTTTGAGAGCCTCGTGTTATGTTTTATTTAAGTATTATTGTAAATTACTATACAGATATTTAAACACATGGTCTAATATGTTATTTGAACCCCAGTGTATTACTTTAAAAACCATAGTATGATAATGTACTTACTTTATTTTGAATACCACATATAGGAGTATCAGGTCTTGATACCATCAAATACAGCCACATTTGTAGTACTGTGCAGTTAACGCTTGTTTGTTTCCACTCTATCATGTGTTCTCTTTTTCTTTTAAATGTGTGTGGCTTATCTTGAACAGAATAGCAGATGTCAAATTTAGGGCAATGTTAATGTTATATGCCAAAAAGTAGGAATGATTTGTCATTGTGTCTTCAAGATCACACCTTATCAGTTTTCTTTTACATGAATAATACTTTTTTAAGCTATTCATCTCACTTTATTATTACTGCAAATCTTTGTGTATTGTTTTGAGTGCTTGAAGTGTAATTTAGTAGAAAACACTGTGAGTTCCATTAACTTTTTTTGGCCACTCGGTGGAGCCAAATATACGTTTTTAATTCCTACCTCTGTGCACCTCTGAACATTCAGCTTCAACCTCACCAGAAAACACAATCACAATACTTTTTTATCTATGTAACACAGCATGTTATATTGTTGTCCTTCAACCTATTTCTCATTTACCTTTGTGAAAGTTCTCTAAATGATTTTAAGAGAAACTTTAATTGCCTTTTTATTGCTTTCCAGGAATATTTTTTTTCTGTTATATTCTTAAAAAATCATGGTGTGTTGTAAAAAATCATAAAAAGTCATAGTATAGTAGGTTATAAAAAACTCATAGTATAGTATGTCGCGAAAAAGTCACAGATAGTATGTCATAAAAATTTATAGTACAGTATTTAATGAAAGTCATAAAAAGTCATAGTATATATATATTTCTTCATTTACAGACTATAGTATAGTATGTTATAAAAAATCTTAAAAGGCCATAGTATAGCATGTCATAAAAAGTCATATTATGGTAAGTCATAAAAATTCTGTTAAAAAATAATAGTGGCCGCCTGGTTAGTTCCCCTGGTAGAGCGGGCGCCCATATATAGAGGTTTACTTCTCAACGCAGCAGTGGCGGGTTCAAATCCAACCTGCGGCCCTTCTCTCTCCCCTTTCAAGTTTAAGCTATCCTATACAAATAAAGTCAAATAAAGTGCACACATACTTGGACAAAAAATCTGATTCTGATGTTATTTAAGATTTGTGAAAAAAAAAAAAAAAGTCATGACAAATGTGAAAAAGTCATTGTATAGTACATCATACAAATTCTGAAAAAATAATAGGATAATATGTCATAAAAGGTCAAAGTGTAGTATGTCTTAAAAATTCATAAAAGGTCATAGTATAGTGTAAGTCATAACAATCTCTAGTATAGCACGTCATAAAAGTTCACAGTAAAGTGTGTAATAAAAAAGTCATAGTTCATGTATATCATAAAAATTCTTAAAAAATCATGGTATAGAATGTTATAAAAATCATGAAAGGTCATAGCATGTCATAGAAAGACATTGTATAGCATGTAGAGCTGGGCGGCGATAACATTTTTTAATCGGGATTAATCACGTAACTTTCCTGATTAATCGCGATTAATCGCAAAATGAAATAATGAATTCAAAAATAGTGTTTATAGTGCAATCTTTTTTAAATGTTCTGCCATATGAATAAAAGTGGCGTAACACTTGTTCTGCAAAAATTTACCAGCATTTTGTTTATAAAGTAGCAGTTAAATAAAATATTTAGTGTACTCAACTTAACCCTCTGAACCCTGAGGCCATTTTTACAGTTCATTGTCCGTCTGGATTTATTTTATATTAAAGCTTGTGAAACATCAACCCTGTTGTTTACAGACAAGATATGAACATCATTTTTTTCAGGACAAACTGGGTTATTAGAATATTTGGGTTGCAATGAGGTCACTTGAATGTTAAAAATGGTTGTAGGACCTTAAAGACAAATAAATAAATAAAAATGGAACATGAATCTTCCAGATATGTATTGATGTCACAGACAGAGAAGTAAAACCTCTAAAACCCTTCTCATATGGCTTGGGAGTCCCACTGTGACAAAATAATCGCCATAATTTATACAGATGACAAAATACATTTTTTCAAGGAAAGTCCGGACGCTTTTGCCCTTATGACATTTACTTTTGCCAATAATCAACACAATAATGTCATATTTATTGATATTACACCCACAGCAATGCTACACAAGCATTTGTGTGTCTAAAACAGTTCTCCAATATGCAAAAATAAACATAATAAACATTATAACTCATATAAAGCACATACGATGTACATTTCTTCAAAAAAGGCCAAAATATATAATATATAATATAAATAAATGCCAAATCTCAAACCAGTGGGGCCATTTCCTCTATAAAACGGTAGATATCTATCTTGTGCATTATAGCATCTTTGATCGCATACTAGCCAGTGTGACTGAGAGTATTGTCCTCTTTCAGCCACTATACTCTTTGGATGACGTTGTCTCCCATATATTGACATTTTATTGGCTTTACTTCCTTAAACAGAGAGCAGACACGGAGCCGCTAGCTTGCGGCATAAATGAGCCAAAACGCGATGAATTATGGACATAAAGTGGATTAATCTTGGATGTGACGGTTTGGATTTAATGCTCAACGACCCCGAAAAAGGCTGGAAGTTCCAGGCTGGATAGAAAATCACCTGTAGAGCCTAGAAGGACGCAACTTTTGGTGAGTTTCTGTGTTGTATGGTTGATAAATTATTAAACTGAATCAGAGGTGCTATTTGTGCTCGTGGGCGAGTCTCTCGGTCTCAGGTCTTACAAAGCCTGTGAGCAACAAACTTTTACAATAATAAAGAAATAATAAAAACTGCGTTAAAGCGCGATAAAATAATTGTCGGCGTTAATTAATTAACTAGTTAATGCGATAATAACGCGTTAACTTGCCAAGCCATAACAGCATGACATAAAAAATCATAGTATAGTATAGCATAAAAAGTCATGAAAAAGTCATAGTACAACATGTCATAAAAGTCATAGTATAGTATGTCAAAACGTCATAAAATGTCATAGTATAGTATTTCATAGAAAAGTCAGTATAGTAAATCATAAAAATTCAGAAAAAGCAATTGTATAAGATGTCGTAAAAAGTCATAGTATTCTACAAATTCTGAAAAGTAATTGTATAATAAGTCATACAAAGTCATAGTGTACTGTCTTAAAAATTCATAAAAGGTCTCTTTTTTTTTTCATTATCAAGTCATAAAAATCTAAAAAAAGTCATGGTATAGGATGTTATAAAAAGTCAGAGAAAGTAATAGTATAATATGTCTTAAAAAGTCAGTAAAACATGTCTTAAAAACTCCTGAAAAGTCATAGTATAAGTATGTTTATTTATAGATACACATAATTTCTAGAAAGTCATAGTTAAGTAAGTCATAAAACACATAAAAGGTCATAGCATATTGTGTAAAAATAAATAAATAAAAAAACATTGTATTTTGTGTGTCATAAAAAAACATTGCATAGTATGTCATAAAAAGTCATAGTATAGCATGTCATACATCATAGTATAGTATATCATAAAAGTCATAATGTCATAAAAATTCATAGTATAGTAGTTCATAAAAAAGTATATCATAAACATCCAGAAAAAAGTAATAGTATAATATGTTGTAAAAAGTCATAGTTTTGTATGTCTTAAAAATCATAAAATGTCATAGTATAATATGTCAGAAAAAGTCATAGTGTTGTATGTCTTAAAAATCATAAAAGGTCATAGTATAGTATGTCATAAGTAATAGTATAGTATGTCATAAAAAGTCATAGTATAGTATGTCATTTAAAGTCATAGTATAGTATGACATATAAAGTCATAGTATAGTATGTCATATACAGTCATAGTATAGTATGTAATAAAAAGTCATAGTTTAGTATATCATAAAAAGTAATAGTATAGTATTTTTATAAAAGTAAATAAAGTAAATAAAGTATATCATAAAAAACATGAAAAGTCAAAATA
Organism: Etheostoma cragini; assembly: GCF_013103735.1. Classification (NCBI taxonomy): domain Eukaryota; kingdom Metazoa; phylum Chordata; class Actinopteri; order Perciformes; family Percidae; genus Etheostoma; species Etheostoma cragini. The sequence goes on along the minus strand of NC_048411.1, from coordinate 26,104,777 downwards.
TAGCATGTCATAAAAAGTCATAGTATGTCATAAAAAGTCATAGTATGTCATAATAATTCATAATAATTCATAGTATAGTATTTATAAAAACGTCATAGTACAGCATGTCAAAAAAAATCATAATATAGCATGTCATAAACATTCAGAAAAAAGTAATAGTATAATATGTCATAAAAAGTCATAGTGTTGTATGTCTTAAAAATCATAAAAGGTCATAGTATAGTATGTCATAAGTAATAGTATAGTATGTCATAGTAAAGTATGTCATATAAAGTCATAGTATGTCATATAAAGTCATAGTATGTCATATAAAGTCATAGTATAGCATGTCATAAGTCATAGTTTAGTATGTCATAAAAAGTCATAGTTTATCATATCATAGAAAGTCATAGTATAGCATTTTATGAAATTCATAGTAAAGTATATCATAAAAAAACATGAAAGGTCAGAGTATAGCATGTCATAAAAAAGTACTACTATAGCATGTCATAAAAAGTCATAGTATAGCATGTCATAATAAAAGTACTAGTATAGCATGTCATAAAAAGTCATGGTATAGCATGTCATAAAAAGTCATATTATAGCATTTCATTAGTCATAGTATAGCATTTCGTAAGTCATAGTATAGCATGTCATGAACAGTCATAGTATGTCATAAAAATTAATAGTATAGTATTTCTAAAAAAGCTCATAGTATAGCATGTCATAAAAAGTCATACTATAGCATGTCATAAGTCATAGTATAGTATGTCATAAAAAGTCATAGTATAGCATGTCATAAGTCATAGTATAGCATGTCATAAAAAGTAATAGTATAGTATGTCATAAACATTCAGAAAAAAGTAATAGTATAATATGTCAGAAAAAGTCATTGTGTTGTATGTCTTAAAAATCATAAAAAGGTCATAGTATAGTATGTCATAAGTAATAGTATAGTATGTCATAAAAAGTCATAGTATAGTATGACATATAAAGTCATAGTATAGTATGTCATATACAGTCATAGTATAGTATGTAATAAAAAGTCATAGTTTAGTATATCATAAAAAGTAATAGTATAGTATTTTTATAAAAGTAAATAAAGTAAATAAAGTATATCATAAAAAACATGAAAAGTCAAAATATAGCATGTCATAAAAAGTCATAGTATGTCATAAAAAGTCATAGTATGTCATAATAATTCATAGTATAGTATTTATAAAAACGTCATAGTACAGCATGTCATAAAAAGTCATAAAATAGCATGTCATAAACATTCAGAAAAAAGTAATAGTATAATATGTCATAAAAAGTCATTGTTTTGTATGTCATAAAAATCATAAAAGGTCATAGTATAGTATGTCATAATTAATAGTGTTATGGTTTGGGGTTTTTGTTGGGGGTATTGTTCCTGTTTGGCCTTCCCTGTGTTTTTGTCCCGGTTTTCCCGCT
>NC_048411.1:26099439-26103246 GCF_013103735.1 Etheostoma cragini | reverse complement strand
AAGTCATAGTATAGCATTTCATAAGTCACAGTATAGCAGGTCATAAAAAGTCATAGTATAGCATGTCATAAGTCATAGAATAGCATGTCATAAAAAGTCATAGTATGTAATATAAATTCATAGTATAGTATTTCTAAAAAAAGTCATAATATAGCATGTCACAAGTCATAGTATAGTATGTCATAAAGGTCATAGGATAGTATATCATAAAAGTCATAGTATAGTATATCATAAAAAGTCATAGTATAGTATATTATAAAAGCCATAGTATAGCATATCATAAAAAGTCATAAAAAACGTCATAGTATAGCATGTCATAAAAAGTCATATTATAGCATTTCATTAGTCATAGTATAACATTTCGTAAGTCATAGTATAGCATGTCATGAACAGTCATAGTATGTCATAAAAAGTCATAGTATAGTATATCATAAAAAGTCATAAAAAAGTCCTAATATAGCATGTCATAAAAAGTCATAGTATAGCATGTCATAAAAAGTCATAGTATGGCATGTCATAAGTCATAGAATAGCATGTCATAAAAAGTCATAGTATGTCATATAAATTCATAGTATAGTATTTCTAAAAAAAGTCATAATATAGCATGTCATAAGTCATAGTATAGTATGTCATAAAGGTCATACGATAGTATATCATAAAAGTCATAGTATAGTATATCATAAAAAGTCATAGTATAGTATATTATAAAAGCCATAGTATAGCATATCATAAAAAGTCATAAAAAAGTCATAGTATAGCATGTCATAAAAAGTCATAGTATAGCATGTCATAAGTCATAGTATAGTATGTCATAAAAAGTCATAGTATAGCATGTCATAAGTCATAGTATAGCATGTCATAAAAAGTCATAGTATAGTATGTCATAAAGGTCATAGGATAGTATATCATAAAAGTCATAGTATAGTATATCATAAAAAGTCATAAAAAAGTCATAGTATAGCATGTCATAAAAATTCATAGTATATAATTTCATAAAAAGTCATGTGTATGTCCTAAAATTCATAAAAGGTCATATTGTAGTATGCCATATATATAGAGGTTCACTCCTCAACGCAGCCTGCGGCCCTTAGCTGCATGTCAAATGTCATAAACTCAAAAGTCATAGTATAAATGATAGAAACAAAATGTTTTTCACTGAGCAATAAGTACTACTTGCACATTTATTTTGAAAGTTATTTATTTCTTGGTGGAATTTTAAGCTATTCATTTTGTACCAAAATTCGATACTTTGAAACATAATGTAACATTTATCTTCAATTACCAGCGCCATTTCTTGATGAAGTCTGTGCGATGCAACAGAAATCTTAACGGTTTTGTATATATAAACACAATAAAAACAAAGAAAAACTCCTGAAACACCCCCTGTTTACAACCTGCTTTAGCTTAGCCACAGTAACTCTGTCCTTGGGTTTCATGAAAGGTGCTGTATAAATAAGTCATCATTTTTGTTTTGAATACGTTATATACACTTCCATGATCAAAACATTTAACAAACCCACCGAGACACTCAATACTTTTAAACATTTTTTATTAACTTTCTCTATTAAACACTACTAATTCATAACAAATGGTTCCTCTTTCCATTTTTAACAGTCCAAATACAAATGAATGAACAAAAAGAAGGAAAAAACAAAAAACAGTACACCATAAATCACAACAGCACTCTCTGTTGAGGGAGGAGCAGTCAAGGCAAAGCAGACATCAGTCGTTCAACATCATACGCTGAGCTAGTACCTTGAAAATTAAGTCTCATACAAACTTGTATATAAAAATAATAGTTAAGCAAATACCTGAGGACTACTTAAGCATGTTATGTACCTATTACAAAATTAAATAACAATAAAATAATAGTAAATATCGGCATGAGGACATAATGTGACTACACAAATATATTTATAAATAAAACAAATATGGAAGAAACTGTATTTTTTATAATATGAAAATAAAAACAAAAGGGATATCATTTAGCACATTTAGCGTTTCAACAGAAATCCTCAGTGCACATTATTCGACCACACAAAATCCATTCACTTTTCGGACTGAACCACCAGGGGGCAGCACAAGCACACTCATTTTCTACAGTAGAGCAGGAACAAAAGGTGAAACTGAATGGTAGCCTACAGCCCGGCTTATCTTCTCAGCAGCAGTGGGGCTATTTTAACACTAATTATCAGGAACAACAGGGAACACACCTGCATCACACCTTCCATTTAAACTCACTGCTAAAGGCCTCAGCAACGAAGTGCTCGTCAGAGCATCCAACAGTCTTTCTCAAAAACCCCAAGTCCTATGTAGGAAAGATACGGGGGTTTCAGATGCCATTTAACCAAAGTGTTTCTCGTATGGTTGAAATTTACTGAGTGTGGGGTGTCAAATATAAACTTGTTTCTTCCTGCTTAAGAAAATCACAAAGATGATAACCACACAAACAAAAAATATATCTTTAAAATGCAGCCAGTGCATTTTCTTACACATCACAATCAACAAAACCTTCAGGAAAATAACTTGAGATATACTCAAAGGAAGGAGACAAAATAAAACTACAAGTGATGGCTAGCTTAATGTTAAACTGTGTTCCAGGCAAGTTTTGAGTTTTCCGTACAAAGAACGCTGGCTTATGAAACCAGCGAGTAAAGCGTTTCTGTTGAGTTAGCCAACCAGCAGCTAACTCTGTAGCTTGAGTGAGAAAAAACAACTTGTTGAAAACTAGCGGGGTAGACAAACAACCCCAACAAACTCCATTTACACTCACAGAAGGTTTATCGGGGTGAAATGCTTCAGAAAAGAAACATGGCACCCCTTGGCTTTTACTGTGAAGGTTTGTAGCATTTCTCTTAAAAAAAGACTACAAAGTCATACAAAGAGGAAAAACAGCTGTCCTGAAATATACAGAACAAAGAGCGAGAAGGAGAGGAAAAGCAGAGCTTAATAGAAATCTGAAGCTGGGGTGAACACAAAAGATCCTCGTCAGCCAAAGAAGAGATTGTCGTTTCCCTTCCAACACGGGGATACTTCGTTTATACAACGTCGGCGTTGACAGGGCCCGGCTCGCTTGTCTGGGGTTTGTCGTCATTCTGATTTCTTCAGATTAGAAGATTAGACCCTGCTTAGCAGACTGGATCTGTGGAGACATGAAAAAACCAGCTGTTAGTCAGGCTCATCGCATGATGCTAACTGAAAGAATTCAGAGCGTGCATACCTCCACCACCGCAGCTCATAAAAGCAAATAATTATTAATACTAGGCTAAAGTATAGTTCAATAGCTGATCAACTTGGTTTACAATACACTTATTGTTTTTACCGCAAGTGAACATCACCACCTTTTATAAGGCACTTAAGATGTGGTTGTAGCTCAAAACTGTTGTGAAGTTGGGTTTGAAACTTAAATTTGGTAGGCTGACTTTTGTTTTTTAGTTTGTTTTTTATGGTGTACTAATGTTACAAATTGGGCAACCACTAAGAACATCTACCCTTGCCCTCGCGATTATATTTTTAGAAGAAAAAAGAAAATTGAAAAAAGCTAAATCTAAGTGGCATCAACAGTTTGTCTTTAGTAGTGGATTTCCAGACACTTCGATCTGAGCATCAAGTTTTGCTGACGCAGCTTGGCTAGAATAAAGTGACAGATCGTGGCGCAGTGGAGGCAAAGCTCAGGGGGATGCACAAAGGGTTGGCACACACACATGCACGCAAACACACACACACACACACGCACGCATTACAATCTGTTCAGTGAGTTAAGCTTTGGGGAAACTGTTTAGACAAGTTTAAAAAGAATATATATAT